>NW_006771578.1:3423302-3438379 GCF_000442215.2 Lipotes vexillifer
CCCTACACGTCTCTGTGTGGACATATGTTTTTGTTTCTCTCAGTCTAATCTTAAAAATCATTATTCTCTCCAAATGCCACTCACGTCCAGCCTTTTTCTCAAGGATGTAGAGTCGGGGGAGGCACCTTGCCTTTGGGTCAGACTTTCATTGGTCATGTGTTTAACAGGCCTCCATCATCACAAGACACAGGTGGGTGCCCCTTTTTCTCTTACATTTAGTGTGTGAGCCCCGTGGGTCAGCAGGAGTTTTAGGTAGGAGGTTTATGGCGGCCATTGTAGGGATCCGCACTCAAGGATTCCTCCGGAGGGCCTGGTTCCAGAGAAGTCGGAGGTCTGAGTCTACAGTGCATCTGGCTTCTCAGCTCCACCATGAGGCCAAGAAACAAGGGGAAACTGAGGCACAGTAAAGGCAGTGTGATTTGAGATTTTTGGGCCAGGTAACCTCTGCCGGGACTGCCTGCCTTCCCCCACTGGCCTGACCTTACCTTTTATTGAGAAGCAAGATGCCTGGAGTGACATCACTTAGAAACAAGTGGAGCAATCCCACTACTAGGTATATACCCTGAGGAAACCAGAATTCAGAAAGAGTCATGTACCAAAATGTTCATTGCAGCTCTATTTACAATAGCCCGGAGATGGAAACAACCTAAGTGCCCGCCGTCGGATGAATGGATAAAGAAGATGTGGCACATATATACAATGGAATATTCCCCAGCCATAAAAAGAAACGAAATTGAGCTATTTGTAATGAGGTGGATAGATCTAGAGTCTGTCATACGGAGTGAAGTAAGTCAGAAAGAGAAGGACAAATACCGTATGCCAACACATATATATGGAATTTAAGAAAAAAAAATGTTATGAAGAACCTAGGGGTAAAACAGGAATAAAGACAGAGACCTACTGGAGAACAGACTTGAGGATATGGGGAGGGGGAAGGGTGAGGTGTGTTAGGGCGAGAGAGAGCCATGGACATATATATACTAACAAACGTAAGGTAGATAGCCAGTGGGAAGCAGCCGCATGGCACAGGGAAACCGGCTCGGTTCTTTGTGGCTGTCTGGAGGGGGGGGATAGGGAGGGGGGGAGGGAGGGAGACAAAGAGGGAAGAGATATGGGAACATATATATATGTATAACTGACTCACTCTGTTATAAAGCAGAAACTAACACACCATTGTAAAGCAATTATACCCCAATAAAGATGTTAAAAAAAAAAAAAAAAAAAAAGAAACAAGTGGGACACATGGAGCTCTTCTTAACTAGAAGGGATTGTCTATATTATTGACCAGTTAACTCCTGTCTCCTCCTCACGGGCAGTGCTTCAGCCCCAGTGTTCTATAATCATGTACGAAATATTTCCACTATCCTGACGCTCATCCAAAAATAAATAAATTATCAGCATCCCCACAGATGTTTCCTTATTTACCGAAGGGAAAAGAAGGTAAACACAGTTATTGTGACTCACAATATTTGTGTAAAAGACACCACAGTAAAGTCTTCCTAAGTACTCCCAACAATAATATTTTGGAAACTTTAATTTTTTTGTCTCTGATGACTCCATGCCAATTTGATTCAGCTTTGGGCTTTTCCCCCCAATGTTAACACCTACAGTAAATCAGAGAGAACTGGGGGCGACCTGGTGCTTCTAGGAATATCTTCTGCCCCCAGATGTGGAGGCTGGTTTCCCCTCTTTTGCAGTGTCGGGGAGAACACCCATGGAGTCGACAGTCCCTGGACATTTGCAGACCAGCTCACGACGGCTAAAGCAGGGGCTCTCCCACTTGAGTAACTGCCAGAATCCCCGCTGGAAGGCAGGTTGACCAGATGGCTGGGCCCCACCCCCAGGGCTCTGACTCAGCAGGTCTGGGCTGGGGCCTAAGCATTTGCACTTCTATCAAGTTTTCAACTGATGCTGATGCTGCTGGTCCTGGGAGCTCACTTTGAAAACCACTAGTCTAATGTTTCTCCTTCTTTCCAAAGCTCCCCAAAATGTTAGCTCACAGCAGAGGAACTGACTCGCAGAGGCCTGAGAAGAGGCTAGCCTCCCTCCCCCCTAGGGATTTGTGCTTAAATGAGGGGTTTAAGTAGGGAGGGGAATAAAAGCCACTTTGTTTGTTCCCAGGCCTGGATATATGGGGCTTGTCTCAAGGGGGTCAAGAGACTGATTGGGACCTGACAACTTTCTGAAAGGTACCTAGAAATGGTCACTCCCTGAGGACGACTCTGCTGGGAGAGGTTTATCCTGCTCTCTGTGGCCATGTGAAGTGCAGGGAGTCTGAGCCCCGTCCTTGGGACTGAGCCAGAGAGAGGAGGGAGCCTAAGGCCTGAGCCTTGGGCCCTAGTCTGTCTGTCTGCCTGAGAGAGTGTCCATAGACTGGGCAGAAAGCTCCATCAGTGAACCAAGCGTTGGGAACAAGTGTCACGCTGGGGATTCCAGCCCCTGTGAGACCTGGGCTCGAGTAGGGGTAAGTGGGCTTGCCAGGTGGACACACGGAGGAGCTGGCAGGCAGATATGGGGAAGTGGAAGTGGACATGGCTTCCAAGCTTGAGGGCGGGGGTGACTCAGGCCCCATCCCAGCTCAGAGCCCTGTGTCTGGGTCCCCCAGATGAGGTGCTGTGTAGCCCTCAGGGCACTGGCAGGGTTGCCCTACGTGCTCCGGGCCCGGGAGCTGCCACCTTGGTCCACCCATCTCCATGGGCTCTGGCCCAGGCCCCTGGCCACAGATTCTGAGAGCACCCCCTTATCCCGGCTGTCATCCACACTCCTCTGGGCCCGTGCAGACCTCAGATGGACACGCTCCTGGTTTGTCTGGAGTCAGACACCCCAGGGGTCTGCCCTTGCCACTTCCTGTTTCCTCATCCAGCTTCCAGATTCCTGGTCCCTGATGACCCCTCTGGGTCCCTCCTATTCGGAGGCTGGTCAGCGGGCCTGGCCACATCCTGTGACTCTGCCTCTTGCTTCTCACTGGGAGTGGGACTCAATGGCACTGAGGCTCTCACTGGCCTGCCTTCAAGTTCTGAAGCCTTGAGCTCCAGCTCCACCCACTGGCCTGACAAGCAGGACAGTTCTGGGGCCACACCCTCCTCCTTGGGAAGGTCCCTGAGCCTCTCAGGGTGCAGATTCTCCCTTGGTGTCAGGACCGTTGCGAGGATTCCATAGGAGACTGTTCAAGAAATGCATATTAGTGCCTCCCCAGCCTCTGCCCCCACTTCTAACACTGCGGTCCAGACCCCGGTGTCTGACACCAGAACCTTGTCCTCCAGCTGGCAATCAGGGGCTTGGGCCGGATGCTGGGGAGACGTGTGCGTTGAGACAGAACCTGGTGAGGCTAGAAGGGTGGTAGGGGCTCTCTCCCCCCAGGTCATGAAAGTTCAGATAACATGGGAATCTGAAAAACAGTGGAAAATGCTCGGAAAATATGATTCCTGACATGTGAAAAGACTCAACAGTGAGGGTCCTTGGACTGGAAGGAACCAAAGGGGCCATTCTCCTACTTTGAGGTGGCATTAATTCTGGTGACCCCCACCCCAGGCAGATAATCTTTTCTCTTAGAAGAATTTAAAGGTGTCCTGGAGCCTCTCCCTCAGCTAATCTGGAACCTCACGCTGTGCTGATCCTTTATTATGTTTCAGATAGGAAAGAGCAGAGTAAGTGGGTGGCCCCTTGCATGGACTTGGATTTAGGGACCCAGAGGACAGTAGGGACACCTGACACAGGTGTCGTCCTGTACCACTGACCACACACTTTTGGCCCTACTCAACCCCCTGAGGGAAGCAGCAGACTTGGTCTCCAGTTTCTGGAGGAAGTAATGGAGACTGGTGCCAGCTGGCGACCTCCCTTAGGGGCACAGGATGGCGGGGAACAGATCCAGGCTCTGGGATGCGTTCACACCAGCCTGGATTCCTGTGCTCCTGCATCTCAGGAAGAAGACTGGATTCCATCCATGGAGCAAGGACTAGGTGAGCCGGTCTCCTCAGCGAGAGCTCTCAGCGCCTAGTCCATACTGAAGCTGGGCCAGGACGAAGGGAGCTGGGGGGTAGGGGGAAGCCTCGGGAAGGGAGGCTGAGCCCACCCTGGGTCTGCTTGGCATCCTGTCCCATCCTCCAACTAAGGACCTCCCATGGACTTGAAAATTGTCTCTTCAAAAGGGAACTGTGAAGATGCTGCTGGTTATTGCTCATAGGACCACCCCCGGCAGGCAGCATCTTGCATCTCCTGTGCTTCAGAGCCGTCCGCCCCAGGTGCTGGCTGAGGGAAGAGCGCTTCCTCCTGTGGGACTGTCCTCTGCACATAGAGGAGCAGGGCCGCCGGATGAAATATGGAAATACCGCATGCAACATACTTATACTAAAATTTAGTTGCAGCTTCCCTGAAATCCAAACTTGGATTTCCTCTATTTTCTCTCCTTTCTTCCTCCCTTCGTTCTTCACTCCCTCCTTCTCTCTCTCTCTTTCTTTCTTTCATGAACATCTTTTTGTTGGAAAATTCTGGTAGGTGTTGGGGCTCCTGGGTCTGCAGCTACATGTGCTGCAAGGCTCTGGACCCCAAGCCAGTGGCAGTGGTGCAGAGGCAGAAGCCCAGGCTCTGGGTGGACATCAACACCACCATGAACTGAGTCCCTGTCATCAACATCAGTGATCTGGGGAGGCTTCCTCCGGGCGCCCTGGGGACAGAAGCCTGACTCAACTCAAAGGAGCAGGGAACCTTCTCTGTCACTTGGTCAGAAGGGTCCTCAGTGGCCTACCTGGAGGCTGCCAGGGCTCTTCTGAGGGGTAATTGTGGGGGGGGTGGTGCAGGTGATGCCACAGCAGTCACACAAACTGCTGTGTCCCCGTGTGTAACAATGGGCCTTCTTGGTAGCATCATTTGGGACCTTTGGGTCCCAGACGTAGCTGGCCGTGGACAGAAACATCAGGAGGAGTATCAGCGAAGCCAAAGTCTGGAAGGAGAGCTCCAGGTGCTTGGCTGGGGCAGGAGAGGTCAGGTAGTGGGAACAGGTCTTCTGATGCCCTGATCTATTAAGATGAGTCCTCACAGTTCAGGAGAGCAAGGTGGCATCCACTTCAGAGACAACCTGAGGGGTTGAAGGAAGTGATACCAGTGTTTTGGGCTCCTCCCATGGGACTGGGGCTTGGTCTCAGGCTTCGCAGTCTTTTTTTTTAACATCTTTATTGGGGTATAATTGCTTTACAATGGTGTGTTAGTTTCTGCTTTATAACAGAGTGAGTCAGTTATACATATATATATGTTCCCATATCTCTTCCCTCTTTGTCTCCCTCCCTCCCACCCTCCCTATCCCACCCCTCCAGGCAGCCACAAAGAACCGAGACGGTTATATGACACTTAAGAGCATCAGTAAGAGCACTTTGAACAACCAAAAGGAGTTGTCCAATTAAAATATTATCACTAAAATATATATATATTGAACAGAATAGGTTATTGTTGTTTTAATGCCTGCTGACCTGAATAGGAGAGAGCCTTTATTATTTTTCCTGCTTTGGCCTATAAAGCTATTAACTGGGGTTTTCCTCTTAGCAGTTAACAATAGCAAAGTGAAGACGGCATCTAAGCTGTGTTCAGCCCTGACTCTTTCTGGTCTTGTGGAAGTAAAAGAGGTATGTTTGTAGACGACCTTCTTTGCTGGGAATTTAAGCCTTGGGTGACTAAACCCAGTATCTCTTTTGTCAGACGATACAGAGAGAATCTGGGAGAAATAACAACCCTGAAGGTGAGGTGATCAGTGTCACTCAACTAGGAAACAAGTTGAGAAGGGCTCTGCATGGGAGAAACCAGATGCCTCGAAGGACGAAACCTCTGAAATCAATCTCCTCTGAAGAGACTCAGCTTGGGCCCATGTGGGTTGGGACATATTTTGGTCTCAGTACTAGTGGTGACCACTGAGGCATCTCTTAGTGGACACGAATCTTAGGCCTAAGTGAAGGGCAGTTGCCTGTATTTTCCTCAGCTTTTGGGTGGGAGGCTAACATCTTTATTGGGGTATAATTGCTTTACAATGGTGTGTTAGTTTCTGCTTTATAACAGAGTGAGTCAGTTATACATATATATATGTTCCCATATCTCTTCCCTCTTTGTCTCCCTCCCTCCCACCCTCCCTATCCCACCCCTCCAGACAGCCACAAAGAACCGAGCCGGTTTCCCTGTGCCATGCGGCTGCTTCCCACTGGCTATCTACCTTACGTTTGTTAGTATATATATGTCCATGTCTCTCTCTCGCCCTAACACACCTCACCCTTCCCCCTCCCCATATCCTCAAGTCTGTTCTCCAGTAGGTCTCTGTCTTTATTCCTGTTTTACCCCTAGGTTCTTCATAACATTTTTTTTTCTTAAATTCCATATATATGTGTTAGCATACGGTATTTGTCCTTCTCTTTCTGACTTACTTCACTCTGTATGACAGACTCTAGATCTATCCACCTCATTACAAATAGCTCAATTTCGTTTCTTTTTATGGCTGAGTAATATTCCATTGTATATATGTGCCACATCTTCTTTATCCATTCATCCGACGACGGGCACTTAGGTTGTTTCCATCTCCGGGCTATTGTAAATAGAGCTGCAATGAACATTTTGGTACATGACTCTTTCTGAATTCTGGTTTCCTCAGGGTATATACCTAGTAGTGGGATTGCTGGGTCATATGGTAGTTCTATTTGTAGTTTTTTAAGGAACCTCCATACTGTTCTCCATAGTGGCTGAACCAATTCACATTCCCACCAGCAGTGCAAGAGTGTTCCCTTTTCTCCACACCCTCTCCAGCATTTATTGTTTCTAGATTTTTTGATGATGGCCATTCTGACTGGTGTGAGATGATATCTCATTGTAGTTTTGATTTGCATTTCTCTAATGATTAATGATGTTGAGCATTCTTTCATGTGTTTGTTGGCAGTCTGTATATCTTCTTTGGAGAAATGTCTATTTAGGTCTTCTGCCCATTTTTGGATTGGGTTGTTTATTTTTTTGTTATTGAGCTGCATGAGCTGCCTGTAAATTTTAGAGATTAATCCTTTGTCAGTTGATTCATTTGCAAATATTTTCTCCCATTCTGAGGGCTGTCTTTTGGTCTTGTTTATGGTTTCCTTTGCTGTGCAAAAGCTTTGAAGTTTCATTAGGTCCCATTTGTTTATTTTTGTTTTTATCTCCATTACTCTAGGAGATGGGTCAAGAAGGATCTTGCTGTGATTTATGTCATAGAGTGTTCTGCCTATGTTTTCCTCTAAGAGTTTGATAGTTTCTGGCCTTACATTTAGGTCTTTAATCCATTTTGAGCTTATTTTTGTGTATGGTGTTAGGGAGTGATCTAATCTCATACTTTTACATGTACCTGTCCAGTTTTCCCAGCACCACTTATTGAAGAGGCTGTCCTTTATCCACTGTACGTTCCTGCCACCTTTATCAAAGATAAGGTGTCCATATGTGCGTGGGTTTATCTCTGGGCTTTCTATCCTATTCCATTGATCTATCTTTCTGTTTTTGTGCCAGTACCATACTGTCTTGATTACTGTAGCTTTGTAGTATAGTCTGAAGTCAGGGAGGCTTCGCAGTCTTAACGATGATATTTAGTTAGAACATATCGTGTGCATGATTCAGCAGAGGGCACGATGGCACAGACCCCATGAGCCTACCTGTGTGGCATATTAGAATTTTTAAGAATTTGTTTGAGCAAAAACCAACTCGAATGCGGCATCGCCAAACCAGAAGTGGTTAGGACAGCTCTGTCGACAGGAGCTGGGGAAAGACTTTTATAGAAAGTACAGAAGCAGGGAAAGGAAACTGACTGGCTACCACTAAAAGCCTGGTTGGCCACTTACGGTTAGTTGTTCTCAGCCTTTGGATGACCCTGAGGCATTTACAAGCTTAGATTTTGGTTTGTTTATGTGGGTTTCACGGCATTAGAGCCACCTAAGAGCTCCCTTGTTTAATTAACAACAACCTGGTGGGCTTTTCCTACACCAGACTGCTTCATTTGTAAGTCAGCTGTTTCAATAACGACCAGGACTCTATTCATTCCCCTAAGGATAACAGCTTCCTTGTTTAATTAACAACGACTTGGTGGGCTTTTCCTACACCAGACGGCTTCATTTGTAAGTAACGACCAGGACTCTATTAATTCCTTAAAGGATGATGATACAATCTATGGGGTCCAACAGGGTCTGTGCTGCTGGCTTGGTCCATAGTCATGGAGAGAGCTGGGAACATTCTTCCAGGAAAGGTCCACTGAAGGCATCCACAATTAAATGGGGTAAGGAGTGAGTGGGAGGAACCCTAGTGGTTGTCTGGGTATTAAACTTGTAGAACCTCAGGTCTGTCTGCCCCAGTCTCTAGCTTGACCGAGAGCAACTGGAGGGCAGTCTCTTAGGGGCTCCCGGATTTAGCAGGGTGCTTAGTGCGTAGCAAGGGCCCAATACCTTGTTCTTGAAGATAGAGACTCTTAAATTGTACATGTGTAGAGAAACCAAAACCCAAAGGGGTTATCTGACCAAGATCATGCACTTTCTAGCTGAGTCCTTGTCTTTCAGCCATGGCCCTTGCTGCTCCACTATCAGCCATATGTCATTCATTCATGGAGTGTGTAGTCAGTCTTCTTCATCCAAGGCCAGGGGGCTGTGAGGTACAATAAAGTCCCTCCCTACCCTTGAAATCATTTACAATCTAGTGAGGAAGATACGATAAATGTATAGAACTAGATAAACTATGTGCTGTACTTACTAAGTGATTTAAGTAGCCTGGCTTCCAGGAATCACTAATATGGACACAGCTGAGGCTCTGAGAAGCCAAGTAACCCAGCCAGAAGCACGGACGTGGGCCACAGTCTGGGGTCTGCACCCACACCCACCCAGGGGGACTGCCTGCTCCCAGCAGTTTCATCGTCCCCGTTCTGAGGGGCTCAGGTCCCTCCCTCCCATGTCCCCTGCAGGGTCACCAGGAGCTCCCATCAGTCTGGGGAAGGCTGTCCGCTCTGTCCTGGAGGGCCTCTGTGGTGTCAAGTGGAAGAAACAAGAGGTACCCGTAGGGCCTCCCTCATGCGTCCCGGCAGCCAGCACCCACCTACTGACTTTGCTGCTCTAATGATGGGCCCAGGCGGGGTTCTGGGACCTGCAGGATCTCCTGCTTCTCATCGCATTCCAGCACAGGCCCCGTGTGAGTTGATATGCGACTCTGTGCTGGCTGCAAAGAGAGGATGCTCGTTCACATGCCCCTCCCAGCACAGAGGGCTCTCTCGGGCAGGCACTTCCCAGGATACGGAGCTCACCTGGGCAGGGACCCAGCAGCCCATGGGGCTCACGTGGGCAGCACCCCCTCCCCCAGGGCATGGAGCCCTCCTATGCAGGCACCCCGGCAAGAGACAGCACAAAGGAAGCACGCACGCAGCCCTTTCGCAGAGCACCCCCCAGCACCTGAGCACCTCAGAGCAGGACCTGAGTTAAGAAACAGCAGCTCCTGGTCAGGTCTGTGACCCTGGGCTTCACTCTGTGCGGCCTCCCTCCACTGGCTCGTGCAGAGGCTTCTATTGAACCTGGGGCACGAGGCCTCTCTCCACCCCTCCTCTCCCTGACTCCTGGAATTCTCTCATGAGGAGAGGGTTTTCTAGAAGTTGTCTCCCACTCACGGGCCAGTTAAAATGATTAGAAAACAAGCCAGAGCTGCAGGCACATGTCCATCCTGACCCCCAGAACCCCACACCTGTTCCTTGGACTGGACCAGCACAGCAGAACCCATTTTCTGCAACCATGAGCCCCAGATGGGGGACAACTGGCGGATCTGGGCAGCCTGACTCGGCAAGCCAGCCCTTCCCAGGTGTGCCTGGATGGAGGTCTGTAAACACCCCCTCCAGGCAGCAAGAACACCTACAGGTGCACCTCAGGTCATACTTCCTGCCCCATCAGGGCCGGCAGGGCTGGACTGGCAGTTGGGAGCGGGGAGTCATGCCCCGTGTGTGGCCCGGTCTGAGTGGGCCTCCGTTGGGCCTTTCTCAGGAGTTACCTGGCTGCCACCTGCCAAGGAAGATGATGTGTTATCTGCAACTGTTGTTGGAAGTTCTCCACAGACAAAAGTGAGTAAGCAAGAAAAAAAAGCAGTGGGGGACAAGAGAGGAGGGGTAGATCAGGCAGGTGAATGGAAAGTTTCCAGAAGAACGTGCAAGCCAGGACCATCCCGTGTGGCCTGCAACTCAGCATGCATGCTGTCACTGGTGGGGCTCCAAGCCCTTTCCTCCAGCCTTTAGGGTCTTTGCACATATTCAGGTGTTTTACATGCGAAGGGTGAATACACTTCAGGAGCAGCTAACCTGGGGGTCAGCTAATGTTTACTCAGAGACACCTCCACACGGTCCACCAGCTTTCCAGCGAGGACACTCCCTGTGGGGGGCTGCTGCCCGCATGGGAGAAAGTCCCCCGACTCTGACCACCTTCAGAATTCTGCTCATCAGCGTAGCAAGTATCCCGACAGGGTTTTCACCTGTGTAACTGCCGGGTTCTTTTTTTTTTTTTTTTTTTTTTTCTTGCGTTATGCGGGCCTCTCACTGTCGTGGCCTCTCCCATTTGCGGAGCACAGGCTGCGGACGCGCAGGCTCAGTGGCCATGGCTCACGGGCCCAGCCGCTCCGCGGCATGTGGGATCTTCCCGAAACGGGGCACGAACCCGCGTCTCCTGCATCGGCAGGCGGACTCTCAAGCACTGCGCCACCAGGGAAGCCCAACTGCCGGGTTCTTAACTAGCGATCTGAATGGTGACATTGAAGGTCCTCAGTCAGGAGATTGAAATGCTTCAAACCACCCTTCCCTTCATATACAGGTGTAAGAACCTGGATAGGCCGTGTGCAGCTGGCACCCTTACGGATGGGCTCCAGACTTGTCCCCTCAGCATTCTAGGGTCCAGCCACTGCTTTAGGACTTCTGTTGGCCCATTGCAGACTCTAAGCGTTCCATGACCCAGCCTTTATCTGCCTTTAATGAGATCCACACTCCCAGGAGTCTATAGGGCAGGGTCTGTGTGACTGTCCTGTGGCTTTTGTGACAAATGACAACAAGCTGGGGGATTTAAAACAACACGAGGTGCTTCCCTGGTGGCGCAGTGGTTGAGGGACCGCCTGCCGATGTGGGGGACATGGGTTCGTGCCCCGGTCCGGGAGGATCCCACATGCCGCGGAGCGGCTGGGCCCGTGAGCCATGGCCGCTGAGCCTGTGCGTCCGGAGCCTGTGCTCCGCAACGGGAGAGGCTGCAACAGTGAGAGACCCGCGTACCGCAAAAAAACACAAAAAAACACAAATTCATCCTCCCCCAGTCCTGGAGACCAGACATCTGAATCAAGGTGTGGGCAGGGCCATGCTCCCCTGGAGGCTCCAGGGAATGGTCCTTCTCGCCTCTACCCGGTTCTGGGGGCTCTGGGCATCCCTGGGCTTGTGGCCACATCCTTCCCGTCTCCGCCTCCGTCTTCCTGTGGCTCCTTTCTGTGTCTGTGTCTCTCCTCTTCTGTCTCATATAAGGACACTGTCATTGGATTTGGGGCCACCCTGATCCAGGATGACCTCATCTCAGATTCTTCACTAATTCTGAAAAGACCCTTTCTTCAGATAATGTCCCTTCATACATTCTGGGGGACACATCTTTTGGGGCCACCATTCAACCCACTATCTTTGTGTAAAATAACCCTCTCATGTTAGGAGATGTCTGAGGTCCCATATAACGGGCACGGCACCGGACATGCGGGTGGGGTTGTAGAGAGAATGAGCCCTGGAGACATGATGGGGTGGGTCAAGGCCGTGTGGCGTGAGTGGCCAGGCTACCTCCCAGCTTACCTTTCACTCTTTCACTTTGATTGTGGGGCAGTGTTGGCCTGGCCACTGGGTTTTGTTTGTTTTTAAGCAGTCAGATTATCAGTCTTTCTGTGTGGTTTCTCAACTTTTGACACATTTGAAAAAGCCTTCCCTCTTCTGATAATGTAAAAATTGCTATCCCTAGAGTTCTATAACTGTTATGTTTTGGTTTTTGGTTTCACATCTTTGGTCCAACTGGAGTGTGTGTGTGTATCAGGTGTGAGATAGGAGGCTTTTTTCCTAGATGATTACCTAATTTTCTCAATACCAGTCAATAAAAGATCCCTTTTCCCCAACTGTCTGCAATATTATTCTTCTACTAAAATCACGTATGTTTTGGGGTCTATGTCTGGCATTTTTATTGTTTTGTTCATCTGTCTGAGAATCCATGCATCAATGCCGTTCCAAGGCAGATGTCTTTTCACACTTGTGAGATCTTTGAATCAGGAGTCATCTAACAAGTCGCAGGCTTTTGGGCAGTGTTTTTCTCCATGGCACTCAAACCAGTGATGCACCTTATAATACAGAGTGTCCTAGATTCAACAAAATGGTAATAATTGTGGCTTTAAAATACGGTTTACCTCCTGGTAGGCCTTATCACACCTCATTGCTCAGCCCCACTTTTTTTTCCCCCAGGGGTTTCCTAGATATTCTTGATCATTTTTCTGTATGAAATTTAGAATCAGATTATTCTAAAAATAAATCTGAATGGTTTCTTATTTTAAAGCTGTACATATTTATTTTATTTTATTTTATTTTTTGGCCACACCACGTGGCTTGCAGGGATCTTAGTTACCCCACAAGGGATCAAACCCATGCCCCCTTGCAGTGGAAGCACGGAGTCTTAACCACTGGACCGCCAGGGAAGTCCCCTGAATGGGTTTTTAATTAGCATTGCATGAGAAGTGAGAAGAGACTAATGAGAAGTGATATTTATACGACAGTCATACCATTAAGAACACTGTGTGTCTTCACCATGATCCAAGTATTTGTATGTGTGGATATCCCTCCAGAGGGTGTCAAAGTTTCCTTTACGTTCATTCTGTAAATAGTGGGTGTTTACATTGGAGATGCAGCATAAACATAGCAGACAAAAATTTCCTGCTCTCAGATCTTTGACTACCCTGAGATCATGAAGATATTCTCCTATGTCATCTTCCAGTATGTCTTACCTTTCCCATTGAGAGCCGCAATTCACTTGTAACTGATGTGGTTTGCTTTTATTCCATCTAGACGGTCAGTTGATTAAGCACCATTTCCTGAAAATCGACTTCATTGCTCACAAGTATTAATATTGTAATAAAGCAAGTGCTCATCTATGGGTAGGTCTAGATATATTTCAAAGAAAGAATCAGCTTTCTTTTTCTTCAGTTCAGATCTGGAGTTTGTGGAAAAGGAAGGAGCCAGGAATGATGCCAGTGTTTGGGCCTGAGAAACAAGAAGAGGAGTCAAGTATGGGGAAGGCATCTGGAGGAAGAGAGTTGAGGCAGAAAGTCATGGATTTGGATGTGGCTGAGGTCGAGACATCACTTAGATGCAGACATCATCTAAGTGAAGATGTAGGGTAGGCAGGTGGAGACAGAAGTATCATTATATCTCTGAGAACCATTCCCTTTGCAAACTTAAAATCTTTTTTTTTTCAGGGACCAAGGCTAGACTGTGAATTCTTTGTTTCTGGTTTGTGATGAGATAAATATAGAAATTGAGGGTGAGATTTCAGAAATTCTTATAATAGCAATTTGACACTGCTGTGATTTTCCAGTGTGTGACCAGGGTCTTGTCTTACTCTATTTACAAGATGCTGACTTAGGATGCTGTTGAATTCACAGAGACAAGTTGCTGGTGGTACAAAGCACGTGCCAGTGGTCGAACCATGTATCAGTCGTCAGTTGATTAGAGGTAAAAGTGTCTAGGTTTTCCCCATATGTAGTTTAATAGGCACTGCTCTGATTTACTCCACTTGTGCCAAATTTTGACACAACATTCTCCTTCTTTCAGGCTTAGTCCTACTCCTGAGCACAAGGGGAATGTGTGTTTTTATTTTTTTTGTTTTTTAATTTTTAATTTCTTTCATCTGACAAACATTCACTGAGCAATTTCTCTGTGCCAGGTCCTGTGTTGGCTGCTGGGATACAGATTGGATATAACCGGGTCCTGCCTGTATAGTTGACTTTTGGAGTTTACACATTACCTGGTATATCCAAAATGAAAATCTTAATGCTTTTTTGCTTTCAATTCTTTTGCTGAAATTAAAAACTGTCATTACTGTTTCTTTTTATTTCTTTGATAATTGGCAATTTGACCATTTTAAGTGTACAGTTCAGTGGCATTTATTACATTCACGATGTTCTGCAACCATCACCACTATTTCCAAAATTTTTTCATCACCCCAAACAAAACACAGAACCCATTAAGCAATCAGTTCAATTCTTCCCTCTGCCTAGATCCTTGCAACCACTAATCTTTCTGTCTCTAAGAATTAGCCTTTTCTAGATATTTGTCCTTTTGTATCCAACTTCTTTCAAGGAGCACAACGTTTTTAAGGCTTATGCATATTGTAGCACATATCGTAACGTCATTAGTTTTTATAGCTGAATGATATTCCATTGTATGTACAGTTGACCTTTGCACAATACGGGGGTTAGAAGCACTGACCTTCCATGCAGTCAAAAACTCTCTGTACACTACAGTCAGTCCTCTGTATCCTCTGTTTCACATCCACATATTCAACTACCATAGATCGTGTCATAGTATGTATTTATTGAAAAAAATTCGAGTATTAAGTGGGTCCGTGCAGTTCAAACCCGTGTTTTTCAAGGGTCAACTGTGTATAACACATTTTTTTAATCCATTCATCTACAGATGAACACTTGGGTTGTTTCTACTTTTTGGCTATTGTGAATAATGCTGCTATGAACTTTCATGTACAAGTATCTGAGTCCCTGTTTGCAGTTCTTTTGGGTATAGACCTAGGAGTAGAATTACCAGGTCATGTGGTAATTTAAAATTTTTGAGGAACCACCAAACTGTTTTCCACAGTGGCTGCATCATTTTACATTCTTACCAGCAAGGTACAGGGTTTCAATATCTCCACGTTCTCCCCAACACTTGTTAATCCTCTCCAATCTTTTTTTTTTTTGCGGTACACGGGCCTCTCACTGTTGTGGCCTCTCCCGTTGCGGATCACAAGCTCCGGACGCGCAGGCTCAGCGGCCATGGCTCACGGGCCCAGCCGCTCCGCGGC
>NW_006771578.1:3438641-3445086 GCF_000442215.2 Lipotes vexillifer
CGCGGCATGTGGGTTCTTCCCGGACCGGGGCACGAACCCGTGTCCCCTGCATCGGCAGGCGGCTCTCAACCACTGCGCCACCAGGGAAGCCCAATCCTCTCCAATCTTGTTATTTTCTTTTGTGGCTGCTTTTTAAATTACAGCTATCTTAGATGTAAGGTGGTTGGTTTCTCATTGTGGTTTGGATTTGCATTTCTCTAATGACAAATGAGGTTAAGTGTCTTTTCATGAGCTTAGTACATAAAGTAAAAGTTAATTTAAGGGTACAGTTTTATGACATGACAAACATATACACCCATGTTAACGACCACCACAATCAAGATACAGAATACTTCCATCACCCCAAAATATTCCCTTGTCCCCTTCCCAGCCGTTTCCATCAGCACCAGGCAACCAATCATCTGCTTGTCTCCAAAGATTAGATCTACTTTTCCAGAATTTCACACAAGTCGAATCATGTATATTCCTTTCGGTCCGGCTGTTTTGGTTTGGCATAATGTTATTGATATTCATGAATATTGTGTGTATCAGCAGTTCATTCCTTTATAAAGCTAATATTACATTGTATAGACATAAGTTGTTCAGCTATTGGATATTTGGGTTCTTTCCAAGTTTGGATTATTTTGAGTAAAACTGTTGTAAATATTCGTGTGCAAGTCTTTGTCCACATATTTTTCATTTCCTTTGATGAAAAAAAAAAAATTCCTAGAACTAGAATTGCTAGGTCATATTGTGTGAACTCTTTCAAGAAACTGCTCGACTGGTTTCCAAAGTGTTGGTACCATTCCCACCAGTGGTGGATGAGAGGCCCCGTGGTGGGGACTTCCTTGGTGGCGCAGTGGTTAAGACTCTGCCCTCCCAATGCAGGGGACCCATGTTCCATCCCTGGTCAGGGAACTAGATCCCACATGCTGCATCAACTAAGAGTTCTCCTGCCACAACTAAGGAGCCCGTCTGCCACAACTAAGATTCGGTGCAACCAAATGAATAAATTATATATATATATATATATTTTTTTAAGAGGTTGGGGGTAGGAGTTTTATTAATTAATTAATTAATTTGTGCTGTGTTGGGTCTTTGTTTCTGTGTGAGGGCTTTCTCTAGTTGTGGCAAGCGGGGGCCACTCTTCATCGCGGTGCACGGGCCTCTCACTATTGCGGCCTCTCTTGTTGCAGAGCACAGGCTCCAGACGCGCAGGCTCAGTAGTTGTGGCTCATGGGCCTAGCTGCTCTGTGGCATGTGGGATCCTCCCAAACCAGGGCTCAAACCTGTGTCCCCTGCATTAGCAGGCAGATTCTCAACCACTGTGCCACCAGGGAAGCCCAATAAATATATTTTAAAGAAGGAGTCCCAGTGGCTCCAAAGTCTCACCAACACTTGCTACATCCATCTTTTTAATTTTATTCATTCATGTGGGTATTCAGTGGTATCTCTTGCTGATGTTCATTTGAATTTCCCTGATGACTAATAATGTTGAGCATTTTTCATGTGCTCATTGGTCAACTGTGTATCTTTTGTGAAATGTCTTCAAGTTTTTTGCTCATGTTGGGGGTTTATTTGTCTTATTATGATCACAGTTTTGGATATATATTCTTATATTCTTATATTCTTATATTCTTATATTCTTATATATATTCTTATATTCTTATATTCTGGATATAAGTCCTTTGTCATATATATGTCTCCCCCCCGACACACACACATGCTGGGCATATTTTCTCTTGTCTTCTTCTATGTATTCAGTTGTTTTTGCATCTATAAATTTGATTGTGACCTACTTCAAATTTATTTAGTGGATAATGAGAAGTAAGGATCAATACTCTTTTTTCCTCATATGTATGTCCACTTGTTCCAGCACATCTTTGTTGAAAGGACCATGATTTCCCACATTGAATTTCCTTGGCAAGTTTGTCAAAACTAAATTGATCCTATGGGTCTGTGTCAACTTCAGATTCAGTATCCTATTCACTGGATCTGCATGGGAGAATGGCTTTAGCATGGCACTCTGCTGACCTTGTGCCATATCCACATGGTCCAGGCTCCAGTGCAGTCTGACACATGTCTCAGCAGAATGCCTTGCAGTCCCCATATGAATGGAAATCCTCCTACCTAATATAGATGGTCTAGTGAGGGGCTGTCACAGTGTTGCCCATCTCCCTCTATCTTGCAGTAGACTCTCTATCTTGAGGGAAGCTGCCAGCTTCAGTTTCTCATCCATATCCCTGGTTCTGGGGACCCCCAGTTAGGGGACTGTGTCTTGGCCCTCCCTGAGGGCCCCAAACCTGCACAGCCATAGCCTAGAGTTGTATCTCCAGCACTAGGGCACGCTACCCCTTTGCTTTGGTGTTACCTGTGGTGAGAGACAGGCTTGAAATGAGCTGTTCTAATGGTGTCTTAGTTGTTAATAAAAGTCCTTTTTTTTGAGGTTGAGCAGAAGGACACTTAAAACCAAACATGAGTGTAAAACAGCACTTACTGGTGTGGGTTCTCCCTCTGCATAATAGGCAAGAAGGCTCTGGATTCTATTACAAGTTAGTCACTAAAGGGATGTTGCCTGTGAGCTTAAATTATATACAAAATGGCCCATCTCTGGGAACCCTGCCTCCCAGGTAATGAACATTAAGCTAAAATACTTTTGTTTAGCTCACGGGAAACATCCTTCCCAGGCCCACCTGTGAATAACTGCAGGGAGGAAGAAATTAACACCTCCCCTCCGGAGGCTGATGGGAACCAGGAAGTGTTTGAATTTACTCCCTCCCCTTTTAGTCTAAAAGCCTGAATTCTAACTCAGGCAAGATGGTTGTTTGAGGGGGCACCTCTACCATCTTCTCAGTCTGCTGGCTTTCTGAATAAAGTTGCTATTCCTTGCCCCAGCAACTCACCTCTCAATTTACTGGCCTGTTGTGTGGAGAGCAGTACAAGCTTGGACTCGGTAATAAATTTTGACAAACCAGCTGGGAACCTTGTTGCTCGTGGCCAGCTGGCCCCAGTTGGGGAGTTTTGGAGTAAGGCCCTAGCAGCCGTCGGGACCACTTGTCCTGAGGATCTTCCCTTCAAAATTCCCTGAAGTGACACTGGCTGCCCCAGAGCTTGGCAGTTAGAGCAAGGAATTGGCATTTGGGAGCTGACTGCCTCCATACAGTAGGGTAAGTTGTACCAGTGTATACAGCCAGAAACTTCACTTCCTCTCCGTTTGGGGCTTTTTCTCTGGAATAAGCCAATTTGTTTTGTATTTGAGTGGTATACCCTGGTGGAGAGAGAAGAGAGTTTTTGGACTTTTACTCGATTTGTGAACCAGTTTGTTTCTTTGGATGCTAGCATTTGTGCGTGCCGTTTGTGTTTTGTTTGTCTTTAAAAATGGGGAATGTTTCAACTATCCCTAAAGCAAGTCCTATGAGGAGCATTTTGGATAAGGGATCTGATTACAGCTATGAACCCATGTGTGAGAGGAAGATGATATTTTTTATTGTAACAGTGTATGGCCACAGTACCTGTTACAATCCACACGGGGGTTTAAGCAGGGTTATCTTGGGACCCTGTGCACCATGTACTATTACCCTTGCTATGTTAATTATGTTGTTTATGGTCTCCTGTGTCATTGGTATATGTAAAACCCCAAGCCCAAACTTGAGGGTTTATTTAGGATTTCCTCTTTGTTCTTTGGGTTTTTTGTTTCATTTTGTTTGGTACTCTTTCTTCATTTACAGCCAAATCAGTGTTGTGATACTCAAAACTTTTACTGATGTCAAATGGAGGTAAGGAACAGGAAAAAAACCTGTCTGTTCTTGTCCAAAAGAGGGACATTCTGAGGAAGAAAAGTTCTACTTGGTTCCTAAAATCACCAAAAGCTACAAATAGAAATAGAAGTGTCTTTCTCATAAATATCAGTCAAAAGAGTTTAGCCGGGCTTCCCTGGTGGTGCAGTGGTTGAGAGTCCGCCTGCCGATGCAGGGGACACGGGCTCATGCCCCGGTCCGGGAAGATCCCACATGCCGCAGAGCGGCTGGGCCCGTGAGCCATGGCCGCTGAGCCTGCACGTCCGGAGCCTGTGCTCCGCAACGGGAGGGGCCAAAACAGTGAGAGGCCTGCGTGACGCAAAAAAAAAAAAAAAAAAAAAAAAAAAAGAGTTTAGCCATCCAGACAGGTGACCTTGATTTGTCCTATCTGCTAGAAACCCAATTTGAATCCAGCCTCTTTTGTAACTGATGGGTTTTACATTGTTGTACCTGATTCATGGCTGAAATCTTGGAATGGGAACTGTGAGGTCCCTGTGTTTGTTTGTGTGTTTGTATGTGTGTTACAGAGGAGTGGCCAAAATTAATTAATTGCCAAAATTAATTTGTAAAAGAGCTCTATTTAATTAGCTTAAAGGAAATTAAGTGCTTACACAAATACTCAAATATAAAAGAAACTGGCCAGAATGAGTTTCAGGTTCACATGATCTAGGAAATAGTCATTATTGAATTAATATCTGGTGTTAAAGTTAGCTTAAGCTTGTTGGTTTGATACAGATATGTCTTTAGAGTCAGCAGCCTTAAGTATAATACTTTTATTGTACCCACATTTACTAGAAATCAAGCAAGACCTTATTCCTGTTACAAAATTTGTCAGCAAGAAAAATAACAATGTGGCAAAGAGTTTTGGGTAAACTCTATGGGAATAAAACTTGGGGAATGTCTAGTCTTTCCAGATTTTTATAATTTGAAACTAAGTTCTAAGATAAGACTGAACTTAATTTAAAAAATCTTAAAGTGGTACAAAACCTGAATTTGGTTCTCTTAAAGGACAAAGTTTTCTTAAAATATTGAACTGCTTTTGGTAATACATTGTGAGTTTCTTTAACTGATCTGTATTTGCTATTGAGATCTTTTATTATCACTGGTTAAAACTTTCTGATATTTTTGACAAAATTCCCAAAGATCAAGTTGACCTCTGGCTAACTTTGGTGTTTTCCAGAGGGTCTCTGAATCACCTCAAATTATTTTCTCTCCATCTCAGAGAGAGGAACATTAAACTAATTGGGCTTATTTGGTGTGTTGAATTGCATGGAAGGCATTGTCAAGTGAGTGGTGATAAAACTTCTATGATTGTATCATATAGGTAAACGTTATTAATATACATGTTCTAGAAATTATGTGGAACTCCTAGAATTCTGGTGTATACCGGTAAAGGATATCAGTCATAATTTTAGTAATTATCTTAAATTGTTTGTTACAGCCGTAATCAAGTTTCTGTTCCGTTGCATTGTAATCCCAGTTGGTTGGTACCAAAGCAAAAAGGCATCATTTTAATGGTTAGATGATCAATTGCTACCTATGGTTTTACAGTGGCTTTTTTGAATGACTCTATTTTGTGAAGAAGCGGGAAAAATGATGAAATCCTGTATATGCAAAAAGCATTTGTACTACTAGCTGGGAAAATAAGAAAAGGAAGAGAATGAGAGTGATTTTCTTGTTTGTTGCTGCAAACCTTAACTCCTCTGGCTGAGCTAGCTGTCCCAGCCACTCTGGCCATTATGCCAATATACCCACCCCTTCCACTGCCTTCTGTTCCTACCCAGCCCCAGTTCCTGATTCTGGGGCTCAGGACTTCCCCACCTTGTAGGGATCAATTAGAAAATCCTGTGTTAGTTTCTGGGGCACAGGGACTTGGTCTGGTATCATCATCTAAGACCCAACAGGGCACCCAATTTGGGCCAGGAGCCACTTCTGGGATAGGGCAGTTTCCCTTATGCCATTATCTCATAGGGGGCCTAAATTCAATTGGCCAGCCAGCTGGGTTTCTCAGGCTTGTTTAATTGGAAAGATTGCAGCCCTCCTTATAGGGAGGATCCTCTACACCTGAAGCCCACTTGGCAGCACCCACAGCTGAAGCAAATTGGAACTACAATGAGGGGAGAAAGCCTTTATTAGAGCGCTATTTACTAGTGCTCTTGTGCATCTTGGCAGGGCTTTGAAAAAGGAAACCAAAGCAAAAGGGTTTAAACAAAATTCAAGAAATTCAGCAAAACAAATGAAGACCTCTCTGAATTTTTGGAAAGGATTTATCAGAACTACAAGTGTCATACTAATGCAGATCCTGAGGCCCCTGAAAATATTAGAATGGTAAATTTGACCTTTTGGGGCAAAGTGCCTCGGATATCAGAAGGGAGTTGCAGAAATTAGATGGTACATTTGGAATGTACCATCTTCTCAACTGGTAGATGTTGCTTTTAAAGTATTCAACAGGAGGGCTTCCCTGGTGGCGCAGTGCTTGAGAGTCCGCCTGCCGATGCAGGAGATGCGGGTTCGTGCCCCGTTTCGGGAAGATCCCACATGCCGCGGAGCGGCTGGGCCCGTGAGCCATGGCCACTGAGCCTGCGCGTCCGGAGCCTGTGCTCCGCAAATGGGAGAGGCCACGACAGTGAGAGGCCCGCATAACGCAAGAAAAAAAAAAAAAAAAAAAA
>NW_006771578.1:3445129-3446688 GCF_000442215.2 Lipotes vexillifer
AAAAAAAAAAAAAAAAAAAAAAAAAAAAGTATTCAACAGGAAACAACAACAGAAGAAAGAAGATGAAATAAGAAACACCACTTTTCTGGCAGTGGCGTTGGATTCCCGGAAGGCGAGTAACTTGTAGAGAGGAAAGCCACTATTGGGGAAAGAACAATGTGCTTACTGTAAGGAGGAAGAACATTGGAAAACAGATTGCCCTAGGCTAAAGCAGAAGAACAATAGAAGACAAGAGCCTCTCATATGGTAGAAAGAGAGGAACACTCTGAATGAAGAGGCCCAGTGACTCCCTTGGACTTGAGGTACCTAATTCCCCACAGGAGCCCCAGGTAAAACTGACAGTGGGGAATGAACTGATTCACTCTACAGAGCTCTTTCCCCCAAAGTCTTAAAAATAACCCAGGATCTTCCCTGGTGGTGCACTGGTTAAGAATCCACCTGCCAATGCAGGGGACATGGGTTCGATCCCTGGCCCAGGAAGATCCCACGTGCTGCAGAGCAACTAAGCCCATGTACCACAACTACTGAGTCCATGCTCTAGAGCACGTGAGCCACAACTACTGAGCCTGAATGACAGAACTACTGAAGCCCATGTGCCTAGAGCCCTTGCTCTGCAACGAGAGAAGCCACGACAATGAGAAGCCCACACACTGCAATGAAGAGTAGCCCCTGCTAGCCGCAACTAGAGAAAGCCCGCGCACAGCAATGAAGACCTAACACAGCCAAAACAAACAAACAAACAAACAAACAAAACCCAAAGACTACTGTCAGATCTCCCCAGAAGGGGACTCAACAAAGAGGAACCTGGCCCACCAAGGACTGAAAAATAGACTTTACTCAAATGCCTCAAACTGCAAGAAATTTCAGATAACCTGCTAGTGTTCGCATGGACACTTTTTCAGGATGGGTGGAAGCATATACCACCTGGACAGAAAATCTCAGAAGTGGTTAAAGCCCTCCTTAGGGAAATATCCCCTGATTTAGATTAAGGTATTAAAACTACATTCATGCCGGAGACTACAATCAACAGGAAAAACCAAGAAAATGAATCATCCATTATAAAGGAATGTTGCTAAAATATGTCAAGAGGCTAACTTAACTTGAGATAAGGCCTTGCCAGTTGCCCTGCTATGGATCAGTGGTTCCCAGAAGCAAGCTTAACTTGCTTAACTTAAAAATATTGCATGGCAGGCCACTCCAGGTTTCTGCCCAGGCAAGAGAATCTGTAAATGCTAAAAGACCTAGAAGTTGCCAATTACATTACAACTTTGGGAACTATGCTAACCTCTGTTCACGAGTTTGCCTCCAACAGGTCTGCCTATCCAACTGAAATAGATAGTAATTCCATTGTAGCTGGAGAAGGGTCAACCAATTTGTTTAACTTTGTCCAAATAAATAGCCCAGGAATTTAGTATATGTATTGGGAACTGGCACAAAAACCCCAAGTTCAATTACAAATTAGACAACAAAGTGCTAAGAGGTTTCATCAGGTTCAAATAGTTGTAGATAAAAAAGGACTGACTAAAGATTCCAAGGAATATTTGGCACCTCCTTTCAGC
>NW_006771578.1:3447037-3495458 GCF_000442215.2 Lipotes vexillifer
GCAGGAAGTAACCAGAGTGGTCTTTGTCCCTTTCTCACAAGATTGTGGAATGGATATTGACAGTGGGGAATTGTAATAGGGAAGATTTTGTATTCTGTTACAAGTTAATCACTAAATGGATGTTGCCTGTAAGCTTAAATTATACATAATGGCCCATCTCTGGGAACCCTGCCTCCCAGGTAATGAGCATTAAACTAAAATATCTTTGTTTAGCTCACAGGAAACATCCTGCCCAGGCCCACCTGTGAATGACTGCAGGGAGAAAGAAAGTAACACATCCCTTCCAGAGGCTGATGGGAACCAGGAAATGTTTGCCTCTACTCCCTCCCCTTTTAGTATAAAAGAAGCCTGAATTCTAACTCAGGCAAGATGGTTCTTTTGGGGCATGAGTCCACCACCTTCCTGGTTTGTCAGCTTTCTGAATAAAGTCGCTATTCCTTGCCCCAACGTTGCTATTCCTTGCCCCTACAACTTCACTCTCGATTTACTGGCTTGTTGTGCAGTGAGCAGTATGAACTTGGACTCAGTAATATGCACACTGATTTCTCAACCCAGCTCCAGATGGTCTAGGAAAAAGTGTCCCTGCTGCTGCATCCAACCCTCAGGCTGACCTCTCTCACATGCCCTGTGTGGCTCCAGCTCCCAGCCAGTTAGGAGGTGTCTTTTAGCTGCCGTTGGAACCTTTGAGGTACATATGATGAACTAGGCCCCAGAGAGAGAACTCTGGAACATTAGACAGTAGAGGCACTTGTGTTGAATTCAGACCCATCCACTGGTGGCAAAGAGGCTGTATAGACCCTGAACAACAGAACCCCTGTGATACTCTAGCCCTCATGGCACAAGAATGGGACACATAGTCTTTACAATGGTCACTGAATATTGCCTGCCATAGCAGTAAACAAAGGATGTTGCGACCATCAAGCCATCACATTACAGCTGCCCCAATCATGAGCCCTGAGAGAACTCAGGATAGAAACAGCATGCCTGCCATCTAGCAGTCAACTGCTGCAGCCACCCCTGATGAAGCACACTGAGGAGACTTAGGATAAGAAAGCATAGGATACTGGCCCAGCTGAGGTGCATTATCAAAGGAATGATTTCAGTGAGCCTAGACCCTTACATCTTCCCATACACAGAAAAGCACTAAATTCCTTAACTTGAGATATCTGGTTTTCTTTACAATAATTTTTGATGTTCCGACTCCCTGGTCTTTGTTGCAAAAACTCTTATATATCCTGGTTCCTCCCTTACCTCTTCAGAGCAGTCTCTCAGAGTTATCTGAGATGCTGTGTCCCAGGCTTAAGTCCTCAGTTTTGTCTACTGAATAAAACAATTCTCAACTTTTAGGTTGTGCTTTTTTTTTTTTTTTTTTTTCCAGTCAAAGGCCTCACAAGTTCACGGGAATTTTTCTTCTCTTTACTGCAAGTTTTATGCAAATTGATAGCAGCTGGATTCAGATGTCTTTTACAAAAACACAAAGGACAGCCTGGGCCACCACACTTGGTAAATACTCAGCAGACCTCTGAGGGTACTCTAGGTGTTACCTAAAGTTAAACACCAGTAAAATCTCCTGGCAGTACTGAACCCTTTTCTTTCCTTTCAGGGAGTCTCCAAAGGTATAAGTATTCCAAATGGGACTCAAAACCAATAAGCCTTTTTATAGCTTAACCGTGGACAAAAAGATGTCACTAAAGGTGAAAAAAGAGCAGCTCCTGTGATCCAGAGACACTCCCAAAAACAGACAAAAGAAAGAGTAGATGAACAAGAGAAATGGTTTATTTAGTTCTTTTTTTAAAAAAATTTTATTTATTTCTTTATTTTTTGGCTACATTGGTTCTTTGTTGCTGCATGCGAGCTTTCTCTAGTTGCGGCAAGCAGGGGCTACTCTTTGTTGTGGTGCACGGCCTTCTCATTGTGGTGGCTTTTCTTGTTGTGGAACATGGGCTCTGGGTGCGCGGGCTTCAGTAGTTGTGGCACGCAGGCTCAGTAGTTGTGGCTCATAGGTTTTAGAGTGTGGGCTCAGTAGTTGTGGCGCATGGCCTTAGTTGCTCCACGACATGTGGGATCTTCCCAGACCAGGGATTGAACTCATGTCCCCTGCATTGGCAAATGGATTCTTAACCACTGTGCCACCAGGGAAGTCCCAAATGGTTTATTTCTATGCACACAGGAGCCAATCAAAAAAGTATCTAACATGTTTCACGGTGAAAGTTAAAGGCTTATAAACCTAACTTAATAGGTGAAAGGGAGAAGGGAGAAGTGGCTTCTGTGGGAAGAACATTTAAGTTTTTTCAGGAAAGACAAAGGGATTCTTTGGAAAACAATGGGATATAAGAAAGTTTGTGATAATGTTTGTACATGGATGAGTGATCTTTGCATCTCCTTCAGGGTCATAAAAAATGCCATAGAAGGGACTTATGGTAGGGTTATTCTTGGTCTCTCTCCTGGGAATAGAAGCTACCCTGAAGAGGGAATGTATGGCCATGGTCATTTCTCAGAAGTTTCTGCTTTTATTCAGAAAAGAGGAGCTCCAAGAAGCCTTTCTTTCTGAATCTTTTGAATCTCCAACTATCTTCAGCTTAAATTGTCCTTATAACAGGCAGAGGATTCTGCCTGGCTGTCCATACCTCCAACTTTGTTCTTTTTCAAGATTCATTGAGCCCCTTGCGTTTTCCACATGAATTGTAGATTGATTGTCAGTTTCTCCAAAGCACCATCTGGGATTTTGGTAGGGATTCTTTGAATCTTTACGTCTCTTCATGGAGTATTGCCGTCTTAATAGAATTAAACCTTCTGATCCGTGACTATGGATTATGTTCCATGAATGTAGGTCTTTTTTCATTGATCTCAACCAGCTATTGTAGTTTTCAGTGTAGAAGTCATGGACTTCTTCCTTACCTCTATTGGATGACGATTCAGAACACACACAACCTCCTGGAGAAACTGGCCCCAACCCTGCCATGTCCTGCCACCTAGCTGGCCTGTGACTAAGTCACCAAAAGGTTTTGTTCTTTCTTCGATTTTTTAAATTTAAATTTTTATTTTATATTAGAGTATAGTTGATTTACAATGTTGTGTTAGTTTCAGATGTACAGCAAAGTGATTCAGTTATACCTATACATATATCCATTCTTTTTCAGACTCTCTTCCATATAGGCTATTACAGAATATTGAGTAGAGCTCCCTGTGCTATACAGTAGGTCCTTGTTGATTATCTATTTTATATATAGTGGTGTGTACAGGTTAAACCCAAGCTCCCAATTTATCTCTCTCCCCATCTTTCCCCTTTGGTAACCACAAGTTTGTTTTCAAAGTCTGTAAGTCTGTTTCTGTCTTGTAAATAAGTTCATTTGTATCATTTTTTTAGATTCCACATATAAATGATACCATATGACATTCATCTTTCTCTGTCTGACTTACTTCACTTAGTATGATAATTGCTAGATCCATCCATGTCACTGCAAATGGCATTATTTCATTCTTTTCTATGGCTGAGTAATATTCTATTGTATATATGTACCACTTCTTTTTTTTTTTTTTTGCGGTACGCAGGCCTCTCACTATTGTGGCCTCTCCCGTTACGGAGCACAGGCTCCAGACGCGCAGGCTCAGCGGCCATGGCTCACGGGCCCAGCCGCTCCGCGGCATGTGGGATCTTCCCGGACCAGGGCACGACCCCGCGTCCCCTGCATCGGCAGGTGGACTCTCAACCACTGCGCCACCAGGGAAGCCTGTACCACTTCTTTATCCATTCCTCTGTTAATGGACATTTAGGTTGCTTCCACGTCTTGGCTATTCTAAATAGTGATGTAATGAATACTGGGGTCATATCTTTTCTCTTTTTTTAAAAAAAAATAAATTTATTTATTTAAAAAACCTTAGTCTTAGATAAGACTGGTTATAATTATTGTAGCACTTTGATGCTATTGAAATATAGTCCTGAATAGAAAGTCAGTGGACTTAATTGCTATAGTTTCTTTTGGAATCTACAAAGCTTTTCATGAAGAGTTCACATTTTAAAATTATGTATAGTCAAAAATAAGCTAATAGTCTTGAGAATTTTCATGTAGTTTAAACTCTCCCTAAAATGTTATGATTACTAGAGGAAGTTCTAGGGTACCGGTTCTCCAGAGTGGTTCTGCCTTTTTTCTGTTATTTGTTGGGATTCCATCTAAGATTTCATTTGAATAAATGTTCTTTGAAAAGTTTGAAAATCAGTAGGCTCAGAGAGTGTATACGTGACTTAGGCAAAGGAAACTAGACATTACTCTTTTACAAGAAAGGAAACTCGATAAGAACAGTGTTTGAGCTGTGAACAATATTTACAGGCTTTGATTTGGTAATCTACCCAAGTATTGTTATTCAACTATATTTATAAAGGTGGGGAAGGGGGTGTTGGGTTGGAGCAAGAGCCACATACCACGTTTGGTTAGCTTTGATTTTTCAGGGAGTATAATGGGGGAGGAAAGGGTGATATTCCCAACGTCAGATTTGAATTTATCTGCTCACATTAGTACCTCTACATCCCCTTCTTCCATAAAACAAAAAATAAATAAATAAACTGGTGTAGTAGTCCTTTATGTGACCGCCCCACAATGTATTTATCCATTCCTGCATTGAGAGAGATTTACAGTATATGCAACTTTTTAATATTTAAAAAACAAATGCAGTGGGCATCCTGGCATATGTCCCTTGAGCACGTGTACTAGTGTTTCTCTAGTATTTGCCTAGAAATCAAATTACTGGGATATGGAGTATGCATATCTTCAAGTAAATATTGCAAATGCATTATACTAAAGGTGTACTAACATACTTTCACTGGAAATGTATGAAAATTCCTGTTCCTCTGTCCTTCCCTATCCTCAGTAACACTCAGCAAGTATTGTCAGGCTTTAAATTTGCCAATCATTTGAATGTGAAATAATATCTAATTTGCATTTACAATTACATGTGAGGCAGACATTTTTTCCTGTATGTGTTGGCCATTTGAGTTTCCTCTTTGAATTGAATGCACATGGCTTTTACCCATTTTTCTTTGGGGTTGTTTCTTTCTCATTTATTTGTAGTTTTTTAAATGTAGTGAGGATACTAGTCCTTTGTTATATGTTTTGCAAAACCCAGTCTTTATTCTTTTACTTTGTGTATGGAGTGTTTTGTTATTTATCCATCTTTTTCTTTATGGTTTGTGTTATTGTCTTTTTTTTTTCACACGCACACACTGTATTTTATTTTTGCAAGAGATAAATAAACTGACACCAAGCATTGTAAATGGATGACCACAACAAAAGCAACAATGATTGCAATTACCAAACATGAAACACACTCATACTATGTCATAATACTGACATTCAGTCCAGTAATCCTCCACTGTAACAGCTCCTTTACTTTGCAGTGAAAATTGATTTGTATATTTTTTGCCTCTGAGTCCTTCTGGGATTTTTTTTTTTAATTCAAACAGAAACTCACAAAAATTGTAATCATCCTCATCACTTTCCTCAGTCCCATGTAATTAATTTTTTTTCATCTTGATCTTTTGTTAGCACTTTTATGAGTTCATCAGTTTTCCATTAGAGTTCTGAAAATGCTTATTCATTCAGTTCAGTAGTACAGTCAGTTACCAGAAACCTGTACTTGTCAGAGTCTTTTCCATGAATTCCTTAAAGATGAAACCCTTTTATAGGAACATTTTTGCAAAAGCATCAGAGTATACCCAGAACTATCTGTAAATGACAAAAGACTTAAAAATGACCACAGTTAGATGAAAGTTCATAATAATGCAATTGACAAGGAAATTTAGTTATTTCTGAGATATACATTTTAAAGTAATAACTAGAATTATGACATAACATTATACCAGAACATATAAGATTTTTAGAAATTTCATGTAATGTCTGAAACATTTATATTAACATATTTCCGTACAAATAATCCAAAGAAAGTTTAGTATTAGTTGTTTTTGTTTGTTTTATACAGCAGGTTCTTATTAGTCATCAATTTTATACACATCAGTGTATACATGTCAATCCCAATCGCCCAATTCAGCACACCACCATCCCCACCCCACCGTGGTTTCCCCCTCTTGGTGTCCATATGTTTGTCCTCTACATCTGTGTCTCAACTTCTGTCCTGCAAACTGGCTCATCTGTACCATTTTTCTAGGTTCCACATACATGCGTTAATATACGATATTTGTTTTTCTCTTTCTGACTTACTTCACTCTGTATGACAGTATTTAGATCCATCCACGTCTCAACAAATGACTCAATTTTGTTCCTTTTTATGGCTGAGTAATATTACATTGTATATATGTACCACGTCTTCTTCATCTATTTGTCTGTTGATGGGCATTTAGGTTGCTTCCATGACCTGGCTATTGTAAATAGTGCTGCAATGAACACTGGGGTGCATGTGTCTTTTTTTGTGTGTTTGGTACACGGGCCTCTCACTGTTGTGGCCTCTCCCGTTGCAGAGCACAGGCTCCAGACGCGCAGGCTCAGTGGCCGTGGCTCATGGGCCCAGCCGCTCCGTGGCATGTGGGATCTTCCCGGACCGGGGCATGAACCGTGTCCCCTGCATCGGCAGGCAGACTCTCAACCACTGCGCCACCAGGGAAGCCCCGCATGTGTCTTTTTGAATTATGGTTTTCTCTGGGTATATGCCCAGTAGTGGGATTGCTGGATCTTATGGTAATTCTATTTTTAGTTTTTTAAGGAACCTCCATACTGTTCTCCATAGTGGCTGTATCAATTTACATTCCCACCAAGAGTGCAAGAGGGTTCCCTTTTCTCCACACCCTCTCCAGCATTTGTTGTTTGTAGTTTTTCTGTTGAAGCCCGTTCTAACTGGTGTGAGGTGATACCTCACTGTAGTTTTGATTTGCGTTTCTCTTATAATTAGTGACGATGAGAAGCTTTTCACGTGCTTCTTGGCCATCTGTATGTCTTCTTTAGAGAAATGTCTATTTAGGTCTTCTGCCCATTTTGGGATTGAGTTGTTTGTTTTTTAAATATTGAGCTGCATGAGCTGTTTATATATTTTGGAGATTAATCCTTTGTCTGATGATTCCTGTGCAAATATTTTCTCCCATTCCGAGGGTTGTCTTTTCGTCTTGTTTATGGTTTCCTTTGCTGTGCAAAAGCTTTGAAGTTTCATTAGGTCCCATTTGTTTATTTTTGTTTTTATTTCCATTACGCTAGGATGTGGATCACAAAAGATCTTGCTATGATTTATGTCAAAGAGTGTTCTTCCTATGTTTTCCTCTAAGAGTTTGATAGTGTCCCATCTTACATTTAGGTCTGTAATCCATTTTGAGTTTATTTTTGTGTATGGTTTTAGGGAGTGTTCTAATTTTATTCTTTTATATGTAGCTGTCCAGTTTTCCCAGCACCACTTATTGAAGAGACTGTCTTTTCTCCATTGTATATCCTTGCCTCCTTTGTCATAGATTAGTTGACCATAGGTTCGTGGGTTTATCTCTGGGCTTTCTATCTTGTTCCATTGATCTATGTTTCTGTTTTTATGCCAGTACCATCTTGTCTTGATTACTGTAGCTTTGTACTATAGTCTGAAGTCAGGGAACCTGATTCCTCCAGCTCCATTTTTTTCCTTCAAGACTGCTTTGGCTCTTCAGGGTCTTTTGTGTCTCCATACAAATTTTAAGATGATTGTTCTAGTTCCGTAAAAAATGTCATTGGTAATTTGATAGGGATTGCATTGAATCTGTAGATTGCTTTGGGTAGTATAGTCATTTTCACAATATTGATTCTTCCAAACCAAGAACATGGTATATCTCTCCATCTGTTGGTATCATCTTTAATTTCTTTCATCGGTGTCTTCTAGTTTTCTGCATACAGGTCTTTTGTCTCCCTAGGTAGGTTTATTCCTAGGTATTTTATTCTTTTTGTTGCAATGGTAAATGAGAGTGTTTCCATAATTTCTTTCAGATTTTTCATCATTAGTGTATAGGAATGCAAGAGATTTCTGTGCATTAATTTTGTAACCTGCTACTTTACCAAATTCATTGATTAGCTCTAGTAGTTTTCTGGTGGCATTTTTAGGCTTCTCTATGCATAGTATCATGTCATCTGCAAACAGTGACAGTTTTACTTCTTCTTTTCCAATTTGTATTCCTTTTTTTTTTTTTCTTCTCTGATTGCCATGGCTAGGACTTCCAAAACTATGTCGAATAATACTGGTGAGAGTGGACATCCTTGTCTTTTTCCTGATCTTAGAGGAAATGGTTTCAGTATTTCACCATTGAGAATGATATTTGCTGTGGATTTGTCATATATGGCCTTTATTATGTTGAGGTAGGTTCCTCTATGCCCACTTTCTGGAGAGTTTTTTATCATAAATTGGTGTTGAATTTTGTCAAAAGCTTTCTCTGCATCTATTGAGATGATCATATGGTTTTTCTTCTTCAGTTTGTTAATATGGTGTATCAACTTGATTGATTTGTGTATATTGAAGAATCCTTGCATCCCTGGGATACAGCCCGCTTGATCATGGTGTATGATCCTTTTAATGTGTTGTTGGATTCTGTTTGCTAGCATTTTGTTGAGGATTTTTTCATCTATATTCATCAGTGATATTGGTCTGTAATTTTCTTTTTTTGTAGTATCTTTGTCTGGTTTTGGTATCAGGGTGATGGTGGCCTCATAGAATGAGTTTGGGAGTGTTCCTTCCTCTGCAATTTTTTGGAAGAGTTTGAGAAGGATGGGTGTTAGCTCCTATCTAAATGTTTGATAGAATTCACCTGTGAAGCCATCTGGTCCTGGACTTTTGTTTGTTGGAAGATTTTTAATCACAGTTTCAATTTCATTACTTGTGATTGGTCTGTTCATAGTTTCTCTTTCTTCCTGGTTCAGTCTTGGAAGGTTATACCTTTCTAAGAATTTGTCCATTTCTTCTAGGTTGTCAATTTTATTGGCATAGAGTTGCTTGTAGTAGTCTCTTAGGATGCTTTGTATTTCTGTGGTGTCTGTCGTAACTTCTCCTTTTTCATTTCTAATTTTATTGATTTGAGTCCTCTCCCTTTTTTTTCCTTGATGAGTCTGGCTAATTGTTTATCAATTTTGTTTATCTTATCAAAGAACCAGCTTTTACTTTTATTGATCTTTGTTATTGTTTTCTTTGTTTCTATTTCATTTATTTCCGCTCTGATCTTTATGATTTCTTTCCTTCTGCTAACTTTGGGTTTTGTTTGTTCTTCTTTCTCTAGTTCCTTTAGGTGTAAGTTTAGGTTGTTTACCTGAGGTTTTTATTGTTTCTTGAGGTAGGCTTGTATAGCTATAAACTTCCCTCTTAGAACGGCTTTTGCTGCATCCCATAGGTTTTGGATCATCGTGTTTTCATTTTGATTTGTCTCTAGGTATTTTTTGATTTCCTCTTTGATTTATTCAGTGATCTCTTGGTTATTTAGTAATGTAGTATTATTTGGCCTGATGTGTTTGTGTTTTTTACGTTTTTTTCCCTGTAATTCATTTCTAATCTCATAGTGTTGTGGTCAGAAAAAATGCTTGATAAGGTTTCAATTTTCTTAAATTTACTGAGGCTTGATTTGAGACCCAAGATGTGATCTATCCTGGAGAATGTTCCGTGCACACATGAGAAGAAAGTGTAAATTGCTGTTTTTGGATGGAATGTCCTATAAATATCAATTAAATCTTTCTGGCCTATTGTGTCATTTAAAGCTTCAGTTTCCTTATTTATTTTCATTTTGGCTGATCTGTCCATTGGTGGAAGTGAGGTATTAAACTCCCCAACTATTATTGTGTTACTGTCAATTTTCTCTTTTAGAGCTGTTAGCAGTTGCCTTAAGTATTGAGGTGTTCCTCTGTTGGGTGCATATATATTTATAATTGTTATATCTTCTTCTTGGGTTGATCCCTTGATCATTATGTAGTGTCCTTCCTTGTCTCTTGTAACATTCTTTATTTTAAAGTCTGTTTTATCTGATATGAGTATAGCTACTCCAGCTTTCTTTTGATTTCCATTTGCATGGAATATGTTTTTCCATCCCCTCACTTTCAGTCTGTATGTGTCCCTAGGTCTGAAGTAGGTCTCTTGTAGGCAGAATATATATGAGTCTTGTTTTTGTATCCATTCAGCAAGCCTGTGTCTTTTGGTTGGAGCATTTAATTCATTCACGTTTAAGGTAATTATCGATATGTATGTTCCTGTGACCATTTTCTTAATTGTTTTGTCTTTGTTTTTGTAGGTCCTTTTCTTCTCTTGTGTTTCCCACTTAGAGAAGTTCCTTTAGCATTTGTTGTAGAGCTGGTTTGGTGGTGCTGAATTCTCTTAGCTTTTGCTTGTCTGTAAAGCTTTTGATCTCTCCATTGAATCTGAATGAGGTCCTTGCTAGGTAATCTTGGTTGTAGGTTTTTCTCTTTCATCACTTTGAGTATATCATGCCACTCCCTTCTGGCTTGTAGAGTTTCTGCTGAGAAATCAGCTGTCAACCTTATGGGAGTTTCCTTGTATGTTATTTTTCGGTTTTCCCTTGCTGCTCTCAATAATTTTTTTTTGTCTGTAATTTTTACCAATTTGATTACTATGTGTCTCAGAGTGTTTCTCCTTGGGTTTATCCTGTATGGGACTTGCTGTGCTTCCTGGACTTGGGTGGCTATTTCCTTTCCCATGTTACGGAAGTTTTCGACTATAATCTCTTCAAATATTTTCTCTGGTCCTTTCTCTCTCTCTCTTCTTCTGGGACCCCCTATAATGCGAATGTTGTTGCATTTAATGTTGCCCCAGAGGTCTCTTAGGCTGTCTTCATTTCTTTTCATTCTTTTTTCTTTAGTCTGTTCCACAGCAGTGAATTCCACTATTCTGTCTTCCAGGTCACTTATCCGTTCTTCTGCCTCAGTTATTCTGCTATTGATTCCTTCTAGTGTAGTTTTCATTTCTGTTATTGTATTGTTCATCTCTGTTTGTTTGTTCTTTAATTCTTCTAGGTCTTTGTTAAACATTTCTTGCATCTTCTTGATCTTTGCCTCCATTCTTTTTCCAAGGTCCTGGATCATCTTCACTATCATTATTCTGAATTCTTTTTCTGGAAGGTTGCCTATCTCCACTTCATTTAGTTGTTTTTCTGGGGTTTTATCTTGTTCCTTCATCTGGTACATAGCCCTCTGCCTTTTCATGTTGTCTATCTTTCTGTGAATATGGTTTTTGTTCCACAGGCTGCAGGATTGTAGTTCTTCTTGCTTCTGCTGTCTGCCCTCTGGTGGATGAGGCTATCTAAGAAGCTTGATGGGAGGGACTGGTGGTGGGTAGAGGTGACTGTTGCTCTGGTGGGCAGAGCTCAGTAAAACTTTAATCCACTTGACTGCTTATGGGTGAGGCTAGGTTCCCTCCCTGTTGGTTGTTTGGCCTGAGGCGACCCAACACTGGAGCCTACCTGGGCTCTTTGCTGGGGCTAATGGCAGTCTCTGGGAGGACTCACACCAAGGAGTACTTCCTAGAACTTCTGCTGCCAGTGTCCTTGTCCCCACGGTGAGCCACAGCCACCCCCCACCTCTGCAGGAGACCCTCCAACACTAGCAGGTAGTTCTGGTTCAGTCTCCCCTGGGTCCCTCCTTCCCCTGGGTCCCGATGTGTACACTACTTTGTGTGTGCCCTCCAAGAGTGGAGTCTCTGTTTCCTCCAGTCCTGTTGCAGTCCTGCAATCAATTCCCACTAGGCTTCAAAGACTGATTCTTTAGGAATTCCTCCTCCCGTTGCCAGACCCCCAGGTTGGGAAGCCTGACGTGGGGCTCAGAACTTTCACTCCAGTGAGTGGACTTCTGTGATATAAGTGTTCTCCAGTCTGTAAGTCACCCACCCACCAATTATGGGGTTTGATTTTATTGTGATTGCGCCCCTCCTACTGTCTCATTGTGGCTTCTCCTTTGTCTTTGGATGTGGTGTATCTTTTCTGGTGAGTTCCAGTGTCTTCCTGTTGAAGATTGTCCAGCAGCTAGTTGTGATTCTGGTGTTCTCGCAAGAGGGAGTGAGAGCACGTCCTTCTACTCCACCATCTTGGTTCCTCTCTGTGTCCATATGATTTCAAATTATGATTTTCCCTGGATATATGCCCAGAAGTGGGATTGCTGGATCATATGGTAGTTCTATTTTTAGTTTCTTAAGCAACCTACATACTGTTCTCCATAGTGGCTGTACCAATTTGCATTCCCACCAACAGTGTAGGAGGACTTGCTTTTCTCCACCCTCTCCAGCATTTATTGTTTGTAGACTTTTTTTTTTTCTTTTTGCGGTACGTGGGCCTCTCACTGTTGTGGCCTATCCCATTGCAGAGCACAGGCTCCAGACGTGCAGGCTCAGTGGCCATGTCTCACGGGCCCAGCCGCTCCACGGCATGTGGGACCTTCCCAGACCGGGGCACGAACCCGTGTCCCCTGCATCGGCAGGCGGACCCTCAACCACTGTGCCACCAGGGAAGCCCTGTTTGTAGACTTTTTGATGACGGTCATTCTGACCAGTGTTAGGTGATACCTCATTGCAGTTTTGATTTACATTTCTCTAATAATTAGTGATGTTGAGCATTTTTTCATGTGTTTTTTGGCCATGTGTATGTCTTCTTTGAAGAAATGTCTATTTAGGTTTTCTGCCCATTTTTTGATTGGGTTGTTTATTATTTTGATATTGAGCTGCATGAGTTGTTTATATATTTTGGAGATTAATCCCTTGTCAGTTTCTTTGTTCACAAATATTTTTTTCCATTCTGTGGGTTGTCTTTGTTTTGTTTATGGTTTCCTTTGCTGTGAAAATGTTTTAAGTTTAATTAGGTCCCATTTGTTTATTTTTGTTTTCCTTACTCTAGAAGGTAGATCCAAAAAGATATTTCTGCAGTTTCTTTCAAAGAGTGTTCTTCCTATGTTTTCCTCTAAGAGTTTTATAGAATCAGATGTTACATTTAGGTCTTTAATCCATTTTGAGTTTATTTTTTGGGTATGGTATTAGAGTATGTTCTAGTTTCATTCTTTTACATGTAGCTGTTCAGTTTTCCCAGCACCACTTATTGAAGAGGCTGTCTTTTCTCCATTGTATATTCTTGCCTGCTTTGTCATAGATTAATTGACCATAGGTGCATGGGTTTATCTCTGGGCTTTCTATCCTGTTCCATTGATCTGTATTTCTGTTTTTGTGCCAGTACTGTACTGTTTTGATTACTGTAGCTTTGTAGTGTAGTCTGAAGTCAGGGAGCCTGTTTCCTCCAGCTCTAGGTTTTTTTTTTCCCCCTCAGGATTGCTTTGGCTATTCAGGGTCCTTTGTGTTTCCATACAACTTTAAAATTTTTTTATTCCAGATCTGTGAAAAATGCAATTGGTAATTTAATAGGGATTGCATTGACTCTGTAGATTGACTTGAGTAGTATGGTCATTTTGACAATGTTGATTTTTCCAATCCAAGAATATGGTATATCTTTCCAACTGTTTGTGTCACCTTCAGTTTCTTTCATTAGCATCTTATAGTTTTTGGAGTACAGATCTTTTGCCTCCTTAGGTAGGTTTATTCCTAGGTATTTTATTCTTTTTGAAGGGATGGTAAATGGGATTGTTTCCTTAATTTCTGTTTCTGATCCTGTGTTTTTAGTGTATAGAAGTTTAACAGATTTCTGTGTATTAATTTTTATCCTGCAACTTTACCATATTCATTGATGAGCTCTGGTAGTTTTCTGGTAGCATCTTTTGGATTTTCTATGTATAGTATCATGTCATCTGCAAACAGTGACAGTTTTACTTCTTTTCCAATTTGGATTCCATTGATTTCTTTTTCTTCTCTGATGGGCATGGCTAGGACTTCCAAATATATGTTGAATAAATGTGGAGAGAGTGGACATCCTTGTCTTGTTTCTGTTCTTAGAGGAAATGCTTTCAGCTTTTCACCATTGAGTATGATGTTAGCTGTGGATTTGTCATATATGGCCTTTATTATGTTGAGGTAGTTTCCCTCTATGCCCACTTTCTGGAGAGTTATTATCATAAATGGGTGTTGAATTTTGTCAAAAGCTTTTTCTGCATCTATTGAGATGATTATATGGTTTTTATTCAGTTTGTTAATGTGCCGTATCACCTTGATTGATTTGTGTATATTGAAGAATCCTTGCATCCCTGGGATAAATCCCACTTGATCATGGTGTATGCTGCTTTTAATGTATTCTTGGATTTGGTGTGCTAGTATTTATTTGAGGGTTTTTGTGTCTGTGTTCATCAGTGATATTGGCCTGTAATTTACTTTTTCTGTGGTATCTTTGTCTGGTTTTGGTATCAGGGTAATGGTGGCCTCATAGAATAAGTTTGGAAGTGTTCCTTCCTGTGCAATTTTTTGGAAGCATTTCTGAGGATAGGTGTTAACTCTTCTATAAATGCTCAATAGAATTTGTGTGTGAAGCCATCTGTTCCTGGACCTTTGTTGGAAGTTTTAAAATTTCAGTTTCATTACTTGTGATTTGTTTGTTCTATTTTCTATTTCTTCCTGGTTCAGTCTTGAAAGACTGTACCTTTCTAAGAATTTGTCCTTTTCTACTAGGTTTTCCATTTTATAGGCATATTATTGCTTGTAGTAGTCTCTTATGATCCTTTGTATTTCTGTGGTGTCTGTTGTAACTTTTCCTTTACAACAATAAATTAGAAATAAAATTTAGAAATAAAAGTAGAAATAAAATTTCTAATTTTATTGGTTTGAGCTCTTTCTCTTTTTTTTCTTGATGAGTCTGGCTAAAGGTTTATCCGTTTTGTTTATCTTTTCAGAGAAGTAGCTTTTAGTTTCATTGATTTTTTTCTATTGTTTTCTTCTCTATTGCATTTATTTCTGCTCTGATCTTTATGGTTTCTTTCTTTCTACTAACTTTGGATTTTCTTTGTTCTTTCTCTAGTTGCTTTAGGTGTAACGTTAGCTTGCTTATTTGGGATTTTTCTTGTTTCCTGAGGTAAGATTATATTGCTATAAACTTCCCTCTTAGAACTGCTTTTGCTGCATCTCATACGTTTTGGATTGTCATGTTTTTATTTGTCTCTAGGTAATTTTTGACCTTCTCTTTGATTTCTTCAGTGATCCACTGGTTGTTTAGTAACATATTGTTAAACCTCCATCTGTTTGTGTTTTTTTACAGTTTTTTTCCTTGTAGTTGATTTATAATCTCATAGAGTTTTGGTTGGAGAAGACGATTGATATGATTTCAATTTTCTTAAATTTACCAAGGCTTCCTTTGTGGCCCAACATGTGATCTATCCTGGAGGATGTTCCTTGTGCACTTGAGAAGAATATGTATTCTGCTGCCTTTCCAATAGCCTGCATTTGTAATCTCCTCTCCTCATGATTGCTGGTTTTTACATCATATTTTTGTGTGGATGATTTCCTACATTACTGTGTGCTTGTCTTTACCAGTGAGCTTTCCTCTTTGTAATTTTCTTGTTTGTAGTTGTGGCCTTTTCATTCTAGAGAGGTTGCTTTAGCATTTGTTGGAAAGCTGGTCTGGTGATGCTGAACTCTTTGCTTTTGCTTGTCTGTAAACCTTTTGATTTCTCCATCAAATCTGAATGAAAGCCTTGCCGGGTACAGTATTCTTGGTTGTAGGTTTTTTTCTTTCATCACTTTAACTATATCATGCCATTCCCTTCTGGCCTGAAGAGTTTCTGCTGAAAAATCAGTTGATAACCTTATGGGGTTTCCCTTGTGTGTTATTTGTTGCCTTTCCTTTGTTGCTTTTAATATTTTCTCTTTGTCTTTAATTTTTGTCAATTTGATTAATATGTGTCTCGGCGTGTTCCTCCTTGGATTTATCCTGTATGGGACTCTGCATTTTCTGGACTTGAGTGTTTCCTTTCCCATGTTAGGGAAGTTTTCAGCTATTATCTCTTCAAATATTTTCTCAGGCCCTATTTCTCCTTTTGGGACCCCCTATAATGCAAATATTGGTGTATTTAGTGTTGTCCCAGAGATCTCTTAGACTATCCTCATTTATTTTCATTCTTCTTTATTTTGTTCCACAGCAGTGATTTCTACCAATCTGTCTTCCAGCTAACTTATTTGTCCTTCTGCCTCATTTATTCTGTTGTTGATTCCTTCTAGTGTATTTTTCATTTCAGTTATTGTATTGTTCATCTCTGTTTGTTCTTTAAAGCTTCTAGATCTTTATTAAACATTTCTTGTATCCTCTTGGTCTGTGCCTCCATTCTTTTTCTGTGATCTTGGATCATCTTTACTATCATTACTCTGAATTCTTTTTCCAGTAGATTGCCCCTCTCCACTTAACTTAGTTGTTCTTCTGGGGTTTTATCTTGTTCCTTTGTCTGGAACATATTTCTCTGCCACCTCATCTTGTCTAGCTTTCTGTGTCTGTGGTCTCCATTCCTCAGTCTGTGGGATTGTAATTCTTCTTGGTTCTGGTGTCTGCCTCCTGGTGGGTGAGGGGCTTGTGCAGACTTCCTGGTGGTGGGGACTGGTGCCTGCCCACTGGTGAGTGGTACCAGGTCTTGGCCCTTTGGTAGGAAGGGCCATGTCAAGGGGTGTGTTTATAGGCACCTTTTGGCTCAGGACAACTTTAGGCAGCCCATCTGCTAATGGGTGGGGCTGTGTTCCCATCCCGTTGGTTGTTTGGCCTGAGACATCCCAGCACTTGAGCCTGCAGGCTGATGGGTGTGGCCAGGTCTCAGTGCCAAAATAGCCACCTCTAGGAAAGCTCACGCTGATGAGCATTCACTGGGGCACCCTCCACCAGTTCCCCTGCCCCCACAGTGAACCACCGCTGACCCCAGCCTCTTCAAGAGACCTTCCAAGACCTGCAAGTCGTCTTGCACAGGCTCCCATAGAGTCATTGCCCTGCCCTGGGTCCCAGCATACCAGAAACCCTGTGCATGCACTTTAAGAGTGGAGTCTCTGCCTTCTCCAGTCCTGTGGAGCTTCCACTCTCAAGCCCCACTGGCCTTCAAAGCCAAACACTCTGGAGGCTTCCCCTCCCAATGCCAGGCCCTCAGGCTCAGGAACCCAGCATGGGGCTCAGAACTCTCACTCCTGTTGGAGAACCCCTGTGATACAATTACCCTCCAGTTCGTGGGTTGCCCACCTGGCGAACATGGGGCCTGATTATATCATGGAAGTGCCACTTCTACCATCTGGTTGTGGCCTCTTCCCTGTCTTTGGGTGTAGAACATCCTTTCTGGTAGGGTTGAGTCTTTTTGTCAATGGTTGTTCAGCACTTAGTTGTGACCCTAGTGTTTTCATGAGAGGAGCTTAGCTCAAGTCCCTCTACTCTGCCATCTTGTCTCTCTTGTTCTTTCTTTGGTTATTAATCCCTTTAGAATTCATTATTTTACTCTTATAAATGCTTAATGTCCTTGTAGTAAATATTTTAAAAATAAAAAGGAAATAATGTACTTTAATTTCTCCATAGATGCGTGATGAATGGATCACACTTACCATATGATTTTTGCAATGTTCCTGAATTGCACATTTTAAAATTGAAGAACTTTAAATTTTATTATTTTAAGCTTGAAAGATAAAATATAGAATGCTGTAAATAATGTGAAAGAAAAAAATAAAATTAACAAAAACACAAACAGAAACAAGGACAGGGGAAAGGAAGTACAATTTGGGTAGGGGAGGGGGTTGATGGTGTAGATCCGGAGCTGACAGTGATGGTGGTTGCAGAGCCAAATCTGCCCCTGAGGGTGGTGATTCCTGAAATGGCTCTGGGTCTCCTACATATGCAGGTGCAGGTGCAGGAGCAGCTGCAGTTTCAGTCAGCAGGGGTGTTGCTTCCTGACCTGGCTCTGGGTCTCCTGCAGGTGCATGTTCTTCCTGCCAGACTTGTGGATCCTTACATGGCTCAGGATCTCTTGCAGGATCAGGTACAAGTTCTCTCTGCATTTGTGGATACTACCTGACTCTGTATCTCCTGCAGGATCAGCTTCATGTTCTCACTGCAGGAGTTGTGGATCCTGACCTGGGTCTGGGTCTCCTATAAGAGCAGGTGCAGCTTCTCCCTGCAGGGGTGGTGGATTCTCATCTGGCTCTGGGTCTCACTTTTATTTTTCTCTGGCTTCTACACCAGCACCTTACTCCTCCAAATGTACAGATGTTCCAGGTAATCCAGCTTTAATTCTTGTGGAAGTGCTGGAGCTGTGAGGGAAGAAAAGTTTCCCCATATGCCTGCCTTTCCGTGTGCCTTTTCAAGGATAGAAATCTTGAGAATTCCCTGGTGGTTCAATGGTTAGGACTCCATGCTTTCACTGCCACGGCCCAGGTTCAGTCCCTGGTAGGTGAAAAGCCATGCAGCATGGCCAAAAAAAAAAAAAAGACAGAAATCTTCTGAGAGCTTTTCAGAAAAGTCTCAGCCCAGAAAATCACAACCGGATATCTTCTTAGACTGCAGTCTACCAGCTGGGTGGTCTGAGCCCAGTCTTTGCTCCTGGCACAAGACCAGTCTCTGGGGATTCCTCCCTGTGTGGCACAGCACGCACCCCTCCCCACACCCTCACACGCACCCAGTTCTAGGCTTCTCACCTTCAGGCTCTGCCCTCGGTGGTCTCCAGGTCCTCCAGCTGACTCAGGGGAAAGGTGACACAGTGCCCTAGGTCTGAACCAAGTGTGCTGAGTTACACAGAAGCCTGGGACAGGACCCTGAAGAGTAGCCTGGGTAGTGTCTGAGCAGGGAGACTTCCCTGTTCATCTCCGGGCCCTGGTTTTGGAGAAGCCTCCACTCACTTGGAGCCTGCCTTGGCCCTTGTTGGCAGTGTGGTGCACCAGCCCCTCACTTGGGGAGATGGATTGGGTGGCCCCATCAACCAGCTCCTCACAGATCTCTGGGGTGGGGCTCCGCAATGACAGTCTTTCTTGCAGCATCTTTGAATTTTACCTTCTTCCTTGGCTCGATTCTTCAATATGCTATGTTCTCAGTTACCATCTTAAGAAATTCTGAAAATGAAACACATCCTTACCCTATGATCCAGCACTTGAACTCCTTGGTATCAATGGACCCAAGGGAGTCAAATGCTTACATCTACACAGAAACCTCTGCCAGGATACTATGGCTACTTTATTCATAACTGAAAGAACTTGGAGGCAACCAAGGTGTCCTTTGGGAGGTGAATGGACACATACACTGGGTTACATCCATGCAACAGAATGTTCTTTGGCACTGAAAAGGAATGAGTGAGATATGGAGTCATGGGGCGACAGGTGGGGTACCTTGAATGCATATTACTCACTGAAAGAAGCCAATCTGGAAAGGCGGCACACCTGAGGGTACCAACTACATATGTCATTCAGGAAAAGGCAAAGCAGGGAAAGGGTGAAAATATCAGTCCATTGTCAGGGGTTTGTGGTGGGGTTGCGGGGTGGGGAGCGATTAATAGATCAAGCACAGAGGATTTATAAGACAGTGAAACTATTCAGTGTGATACACTCATGGTGAGATACGTTTGTCAAAACCCATAGAATGTACAACACCAGGAGTGAACCTAATGTAAATTTTGTGATCATGATGCGTCCTTGTAGATTTACTGATAGTGACCAACAGACAGGATGATTTTTTTGGTTTTTTTTTTTTTTTTTTTTTTTTTTTTTTTTTTTTTTTTGCCAGCGGGGGGGCCTCTCACTGTTGTGGCCTCTCCCGTTGCGGAGCACAGGCTCCGGACGCGCAGGCTCAGCGGCCGTGGCTCACAGGTGCAGCCGCTCCGTGGCATGTGGGATCTTTCCAGACTGGGGCACGAACCCGTGTCCCCTGCCACGGCAGGCGGACTCTCAACCACTGTGCCACCAGGGAAGCCCCAGACAGGATGTTGATAGGATAGTTGGGGAGAGGGAAACTCTGAGCACCTGTGTGGGTGGGGGCTCGGGGGTGTGATGGGGCAGCAGTAACAGCAGAGCAGGGGCATATGGGACCTCTCTGTACTCTGCCCAATTTTTCTGTGAGCTCAAAACTTCTATAAAATATAAATCAATCCTATTTCAACAAAGAAACAAATGAACAGTAGTATCACATGGCTGCTCCTCTGCAAGTCCTCAATTTCTCTGGGCCACTTGAGAGCTGAACCTCAGTGGACATTGTTCAACCCGCATCCTTTCAAAGTTTCATCTGACATCTGCATTTTATCTCACTACACACGTTTCTTGTTTTAAGATAGCATTTTTTAAAATTAACGTACAACTGACAAGCAATATTATATTAGTTTTCTGATATACCACATAGTGATTCAACATTTTTATACATTACAAAAGGATCACCAAGATAAGTCTAGTTACCATTCGTCACCATACAATGATATTTACAGTATTATGGACTCTATTCCCTATGCTACATCCCCATGACATTTATTTTATAAATGGAAGTTTGAACCTCTTAATCTTTTTCATCTATTGCGCTCATGCCCCCACCCTCTCCCCTCTGGCAACCACCAACATGTCCTTGGGATCTATGAGTTCATTTCTGTTTCACTGTGTTTGTTCACTTGTAGATTCTACGTAGAAGTGACATCATAAGTTGTCTCTCTGTCTGACATATCTCTCTTAGCATACCTTCTAGGTCCATTCATGTTGTCACAAGATTTCATTTATTTTATGGCTGATGCATAGTCCACTGTATGTGTGTAAATATATATGTGAAATCTTCTTTATCCACTCACCAATCAATGGACTCTTTGGCTTCCGTATCTTGGCTGTTGTCAAAGCTGCCATGAATATTGGGGTATATCTCTTTTTGAAGGATATTTATTTTTTTTGTGGTATGCGGGCCTCTCACCGCTGCGGTCTCTCTCGTTGCGGAGCACAGGATCCAGACGCGCAGGCCCAGCGGCCATGGCTCACGGGCCCAGCCGCTCCGCGGCATGTGGGATCCTCCCGGACCGGGGCACGAACCCACGTCCCCCGCATCGGCAGACAGACTCCCAACCACTGCGCCACCAGGGAAGCCCATGGGGTATATCTCTTTTTAAAAAAATTTTATTTATTTATGTATTTATTTTTGGCTGTGTTGGGTCTTAGTTGCAGCATGTGGGATCTTTCGTTGCGGCGCATGGGCTTCTCTCTAGCTGTGGCACATGGACTCAGTAGTTGTGGTGCATGGGCTCATGTGGGATCTTAGTTCCCCGACCAGGGATCAAACCCACATCCCCTGCATTGGAAGGCAGATTCTTAACCCCTGGGCCACCAGGGAAGTCCCCAGGGGTATATCTTTTTAAATTCATGTTTTTGTTTCCTTCAGAAAAATACTCTTCCAAGTGTAATTCTTGCATCATATGATAGTTTTGTGTTTCATGTCTTGAGGAACCTTCATACTGTTTTCCATAGTGTCTGTACCAATGAACATTCTCAGCAAGACTGCACAAGTATTCCCTTTTTCCCACATCCTTGCCAAAATTTCCTATTTGTTTTCATTTGGATGGTAGTCATTCTTTCAGGTTTGAGATGATCATCTCATTGTGCTGTAGATGTGCATGTCCCTTATGCTATGTGATGTTGACTATCTTTTCATGTGTCTGTTGGCCATCTCTATATATTCTTTGGAAAAATCTTTGGTCTTCTACCAGTTTTGAGCTTGATTTTTGTCTTTTGGAGGTTGAGTTGGGTGAGTTCTTGGTCCATTTTTGGGTATGAATCCCTTTTCAGGTATATTGTTTGCAAATATTTTCTCACATTCAGTAGGTTGCCTTTTCATTTTGTGGATGATTTCCTTTGCCATTGAAAAGCTTTTCAGGTGGATGGAGTTCCACTGGTTTATTTTGCTTTTGTTTCCCTTGCTTGAAAAGTCACATCCAAAAAATCTTGCTCAGATTGATGTCAAAGAGCATACTGTCTGTTTTCTTCTAGGAGTTTTATGGCTTCAGGTCTTAAGTATTTGATTCATTTTGAGCTTATTTTTGTAGATGGTATTGAAAAGGATTCCATACCATCTGTAGCATTTGATTCTTACATGTGTAGCTGTCCAGTGTTCCCAACACCATTTATTGAAGAGGTAATCTTTTCCTCATTGTATATTATCACCTCCTTTGTCATAGATGAGTTGACCATATAAGCATGGATTTATTTCCGGGCTATCAGTTCTGTTCAATGGATCTTTGTGTATTTCTTTTGTGCCAATACCATACTGTCATTTAAAAAAAAATGTTATTTATTTGTTTATTTTCTTATTAGTCATATATTTTATACACATCAGTGTATACATGTCAATCTCAATCTCTGAATTCATCACACCACCATCCCCACCCCCCACCACTTTCCCCCCTTGGTGTCCATACGTTTGTTCTCTACATCTGTGTCTCCATTTCTGTCCTGCAAACCACTTCATCTGTACCATTTTCTAGGTCGCACATATATGCGTTAATATACGATATTTGTTTTTCTCTTTCTGACTCACTCCACACTGTATGACAGTCTCTAGATGTATTCACATCTCTACAAATGACCCAATTTCGTTCCTTTTTATGGCTCAGTAATATTCCATTGTATATATGTACCACATCTTCTTTATCCATTCGTCTGTCGATGGGAATTTAGGTTGCTTCCATGACCTGGCTATTGTAAATAGTGCTGCAATGAACATTGGGGTGCATGTGTCTTTTTGAGTTATGGTTTTCTCTGGGTATATGCCCAGTAGTGGGATTGCTGGATCATATGGTAATTCTATTTTTAGTTTTTTAAGGAACCTCCATACTGTTCTCCACAGTGGCTGTATCAATTTACATTCCCACCAACAGTGCAAGAGGGTTTCCTTTTCTCCACACCCACTCTAGCATTTGTTATTTGTAGATTTTCTGATGAAGCTCATTCTAAGTGGTGTGAGGTGATACCACATTGTAGTTTTGAGTTGCATTTCTCTAATAATTTGTGTTGCTGAGCAGCCTTTCATGTGCATCTCGGACATCTGCATGTCTTCTATGGAGAAATGTCTGTTTAGGTCTTTTGCCCATTTTTAGATTGGGTTGTTTGTTTTTTTAATATTGAGCTGCATGAGCTGTTTATATATATTGGAGATTAATCCTTTGTCCGATGATTCCTTTGCAAATATTTTCTCCCATTCCGAGGGTTTTCTTTTCGTCTTGTTTATGGTTTCCTTTGCTGTGCAAAAACTTTGAAGTTTCATTAGGTCCCATTTGTTTATTTTTGTTTTTATTTCCATTACTCTAGGAGGTGGATCAAAAAAGATCTTGCTGTGATTTATGTCAAAGAGTGTTCTTCCTATGTTTTCCTCTAAGAGTTTGATAGTGCCCAGTCTTAGATTTAGGTCTCTAATCCATTTTGAGTTTATTTTTGTGTATGGTGTTAGAGAGTGTTCTAATTTCATTCTTTTCCACGTAGCTGTCCAGTTTTCCCAGCACCACTTATTGAAGAGACTGTCTTTTACCCACTGTATATCCTTGCCTCCTTTGTCATAGATTAGTTGACCATAGGTGTGTGGGTTTATCTCTGGGCTTTCTATCCTGTTCCACTGATCTATATTTCTGGGTTTTTGCCAGTACCATATTGTCTTGATTACTGTAGCTTTGTAGTATAGTCTGAAGTCAGATGGTTTAATTCCACCAGCTCCGTTTTTTTCCTTCAAAACTGCTTTGGCTATTCAGGGTCTTTTGTGGCTCCATACAAATTTTAAAATTTTTTGTTCTAGTTCTGTAAAAAAAAAAATGCCATTGGTAATTTGATAGGGATTGCATTGAATCTGTAGATTGCTTTGAGCAGTATCATCGTTTTCACAATATTGATTCTTCCAATCCAAGAACATGGTATATCTCTCCATCTGTTGGTATCATCTTTAATTTCTTTCATCAGTGTCTTTTTTTTAACATCTTTATTGCAGTATAATTGCTTTACAATGGTGTGTTAGTTTCTGCTTTATAACAAAGTGAATCAGTTATACATATGCATATGTTCTCATATCTCTTCCCTATTGCATCTCCCTCCCTCCGACCCTCCATATCCCACCCCTCTAGGTGGTCACAAAGCACTGAGCTGATCTCCCTGTGCTATGTGGCTGCTTCCCACTAGCTATCTATTTTACGTTTGGTAGTGTATATATGTCCATGCCACTCTCTCACTTTTTCACAGCTTACCCTTCCCCATCCTCATATCCTTAAGTCCATTCTCTAGTAGGTCTGTCTTTATCCCTGTCTTACCCCTAGGTTCTTCATGACATTTTTTTTCCTTAGATTCCATATATATGTGTTAGCATACGGTATTTGTCTTTCTCTTTTTGACTTACTTCACTCTGTATGACAGACTCTAGGTCCGTGCACCTCACTACAAATAACTCAGTTTTGTTTCTTTTTATGGCTGAGTAATATCCCATTGTATATATGTGCCACATCTTCTTTATCCATTCATCTGATGATGGACACTTAGGTTGCTTCCATGTCCTGGCTATTGTAAATAGAGCTGCAATGAACATTTTGGTACATGACTCTTTTTGAATTATGGTTTTCTCAGGGTATATGCCCAGTAGTGGGATTGCTGGGTCATATGATAGTTCTATTGGTAGTTTTTTAAGGAACCTCCATACTGTTCTCCATAGTGGCAGTACCAATTCACATTCCCACCAGCAGTGCAAGAGTGTTCCCTTTTCTCCACACCCTCTCCAGCATTTATTATTTCTAGATTTTTTGATGAAGGCCATTCTGACCGGTGTGAGATAATATCTCATGGTAGTTTTTTTTTTTTTTCCAGTACACGGGCCTCTCACTGTTGTGGCCTCTCCCGTTGCAGAGCACAGGCTCCAGATGCACAGGCTCAGTGGCCATGGCTCACGGACCCAGCCGCTCCACGACAAGTGAGATCTTCCCAGACTGGGGCAGGAACCTGCATCCCCTGCATTGGCAGGCGGACTCTCAACCACTGAGCCATCAGGGAAGTCCTCTCATGGTAGTTTTGATTTGCATTTCTCTAATAATTAATTATGTTGAGCATTCTTTCATGCGTTTGTTGGCAATCTGTATATCTTCTTTGGAGAAATGTCTATTTAGATCTTCTGCCCATTTTTGGATTGGGTTGTTTGTTTTTTTGTTATTGAGCTGCCTGTAAATTTTGGAGATTAATCCTTTGTCAGTTGCTTCATTTGCAAATATTTTCTCCCATTCTGAGGGTTGTCTTTTAGTCTTGTTTATGATTTCCTTTGCTGTGCAAAAGATTTGAAGTTTCACTAGGTCCCATTTGTTTATTTTTGTTTTTATTTCCATTTCTCAAGGAGGTGGGTCAAAAATGATCTTGCTGTGATTTATGTCATAGAGTGTTCTGCCTATGTTTTCCTCTAAGAGTTTGATAGTTTCTGACCTTACATTTAGGTCTTTAATCCATTTTGAGCTTATTTTTGTGTATGGTGTTAGGGAGTGATCTAATCTCATACTTTTACATGTACCTGTCCAGTTTTCCCAGCACCACTTATTGAAGAGGCTGTCTTTTCTCCACTGTGTATTCTTGCCTCCTTTATCAAAGATAAGGTGACCGTATGTGTGTAAGTTTATGTCTAGGTTTTCTGTTCTGTTCCATTGATCTATCTTTCTGTTTTGTGCCAGTACCATACTGTCTTGATTACTGTAGCTTTGTAGTATAGTCTGAAGTCAGGGAGCCTGATCCCTCCAGCTCTGTTTTTGTTCTGAAGATTGATTTTGCTATTCGGGGTCTTTTGTGTTTCCATACAATTTGTGAAATTTTTTGTTCTAGTTCTGTGAAATTGCCAGTGGTAGCTTGATAGGGATTGCATTGAATCTGTAGATTGCTTTGGGTAGTAGAGTCATTTTCACAATGTTGATTCTTCCAATCCAAGAACATGGTATATCTCTCTATCTATTTGTATCATCTTTAATTTCTTTCATCAGTGTCTTATAATTTTCTGCATACAGGTCTTTTGTCTCCTTAGGTAGGTTTATTCCTAGATATTTTATTCTTTTTGTTGCAATGGTAAATGGGAGTGTTTTCTTGATTTCACTTTGAGATTTTTCATCATTAGTGTATAGGAATGCAAGAGATTTCTTTGCATTAATTTTGTAACCTGCTACTTTACCAAATTCATTGATTAGCTCTAGTAGTTTTCTGGTAGCATCTTTAGGAGTCTCTATGTATAGTATCATGTCATCTGCAAACAGTGACAGCTTTACTACTTCTTTTCTGATTTGGATTTCTTTTATTTCCTTTTCTTCTCTGATTGCTGTGGCTAAAACTTCCAAAGTTATGTTGAATAAGAGTGGTGAGAGTGGACATCCTTGTCTTGTTCCTGATCTTAGTGGAAATGCTTTCAGTTTTTCACCATTGAGGATGATGTTGATTGTGGGTTCATATATGGCTTTTATTATGTTGAAGAAAGTTCCCTCTATGCCTACTTTCTGGAGGGTTTTTATCATAAATGGGTGTTGAATTTTGTCAAAAGCTTTCTCTGAATCTATTGAGATGATCATACGGTTTTTCTCCTTCAACTTGTTAATATGGTTTATCACATTGATTGATTTGTGTATATTGAAGAATCCTTGCATTCCTGGAATAAACCCCACTTGATCATGGTGTATGATCCTTTTAATGTGTTGTTGGATTCTGTTTGCTAGTATTTTGTTGAGGATTTTTGCATCTATGTTCATCAGTGATATTGGACTGTAGTTTTCTTTCTTTGTGGTATCTTTGTCTGGTTTTGGTATCAGGGTGATGGTGGCCTTGTAGAATGAGTTTGGGAGTCTTCCTCCCTCTGCTATATTTTGGAAGAGTTTGAGAAGGATAGGTGTTAGCTCTTCTCTAAATGTTTGATAGAATTCGCCTGTGAAGCCATCTGGTCCTGGGCTTTTGTTTGTTGGAAGATTTTTAATCACAGTTTCAATGTCAGTGCTTGTGAGTGGTCTGTTCATATTTTCTGTTTCTACCTGGTTCAGTTTCGGAAGGTTGTGCATTTCTAAGAATTTGTCCATTTCTTCCAGGTTGTTCATTTTATTGGCATAGAGTTGCTTGTAGTAATCTCTCATGATCTTTTTTATTTCTGCAGTGTCAGTTGTTACTTCTCCTTTTTCATTTCTAATTCTATTGATTTGAGTCTTTTCCCTTTCTTTTTTTTTTTTTTTCTGGCTTTATGCGGCCCTCCCACTGTCGTGGCCTCTCCCATTTGCGGAGCACGGGCTCCGGACGCGCAGGCCCAGCGGCCATGGCTCACGGCCCCAGCCGCTCCGCGGCATGTGGGATCCTCCCGAAACGGGGCACGAACCCGCGTCTCCTGCATCGGCAGGCGGACTCTCAAGCACTGCGCCACCAGGGAAGCCCTTCCCTTTCTTTCTTCATGCGTCTGGCTAATGGTTTATCAATTTTGTTTATCTTCTCAAAGAACCAGCTTTTAGTTTTATTTATTTTTGCTACTGTTTCCTTCATTTCTTTTTCATTTATTTCTGATCTGATTTTATGATACCTTTCCCTCTGCTAACTTTGTGGTGTTTTTTTTCTCCTTTCTCTAATTGCTTTAGGTGCAAGGTTAGGTTGTTTATTTGAGATGTTTCCTGTTTCTTAAGGTAGGATTGTATTGCTATAAACGTCCCTCTTAGAACTGCTTTTGCTGCATCCCATAGGTTTTGGGTCGTCGTGTCTCCATTGTCATTTGTTTCTAGGTATTTTTTGATTTCCTCTTTGCTTTCTTCAGTGATCACTTCGTTATTAAGTAGTGTATTGTTTAGCCTTCATCTGTTTGTATTTTTTACAAATCTTTTGCTGTAAATGATATCCGGTCTCATGGCGTTGTGGTCGGAAAAGATACTTGATACAATTTCAATTTTCTTAAATTTACCAAGGCTTGATTTGTGACCCAAGATATGATCTATCCTGGAGAATATTCCATGAGCACTTGAGACAAATGTGTATTCTGGTTTTTTTGAATGGTATGTCCTATAAATACCAATTAAGTCCATCTTGTTTAATGTATCATTTAAAGCTTGTGTTTCCTTATTTATTTTCATTTTGGATGATCTGTCCATTGGTTAAAGTGGGGTGTTAAAGTCCCCTACTATGAATGTGTTACTGTCAATTTCCTCTTTTAGAGCTGTTAGCAGTTGCCTTAAGTATTGAGGTGCTCCTGTGTTGGGTGCATAAATATTTACAATTGTTATATCTTCTTCTTGGGTTGATCCCTTGATCATTATGTAGTGTCCTTCCTTGTCTCTTGTAACTTTCTTTATTTTAAAGTCTATTTTGTCTGATATGAGTATTTCTACTCCAGCTTTCTTTTGATTTCCATTTGCATGGAATATGTTTTTCCATCCCCTCACTTTCAGTCTGTATGTGTCCCTAGGTCTGAAGTGGGTCTCTTGTAAACAGCATATATATGGGTCTCGTTTTTGTATACATTCAAAGAGCCTGTGTCTTCTGGTTGAACCATTTAATCCTTTCACATTTAAGGTAATTATCAATATGTATGTTCCTGTTACCATTTTCTTAATTTTGGGGGGTTTGTTTTTGTAGGTCCTTTTCTTCTCTTGTGTTTCCCACTTAGAGAAGTTCCTTTAGCATTTGTTGTAGAGCTGGTTTGTTGGTGCTGAATTCTCTTAGCTTTTGCCTTTCTGTAAAGCTTTTGATTTCTCCATCGAATCTGAATGAGATCCTTGCTGGGTAGAGTAATCTTGGTTGTAGGTTCTTCCCTTTCATCACTTTAAGTATATCATGCCACTCCCTTCTGGCTTGTAGAGTTTCTGCTGAGAAATCAGCTGTCAACCTTATAGGAGTTCCCTTGTATGTTATTTTTCGTTTTTCCCTTGCTACTTTTAATTTTTCTTTGTCTGTAATTTTTACCAATTTGATTACTACGAGTCTCAGTGTGTTTCTCCTTGGGTTTATCCTGTATGGGACTCGCTGCACTTCCTGGACTTGGGTGGCTATTTTCTTTCCCATGTTAGGGAAGTTTTTGACTATAATCTCTTCAAATATTTTCTCTGGTCCTTTCTCTCTCTCTTCTCCTTCTGGAACCCCTATAATGTGAATGTTGTTGCATTTAATGTTGCCCCAGAGGTCTCTTAGGCTGTCTTCATTTCTTTTCTTTCTTTTTTCTTTATTCTGTTCCACAGCAGTGAATTCCACCATTCTGTCTTCCAGGTCACTTATCCGTTCTTCTGCCTCAGTTATTCTGCTATTGATTCCTTCTAGTGTAGTTTTCATTTCAGTTATTGTATTGTTCGTCTCTGTTTGTTTGTTCTTTACTTCTTCTAGATCTTTGTTAAACTTTCTTTCATCTTCTTGATCTTTGCCTCCATTCTTTTCCCGAGGTCCTGGATCATCTTCACTATCATTATTCTGAATTCTTTTTCTGGAAGGTTGCCTATCTCCACCTCATTTAGTTGTTTTTCTGGGGTTTTATCTTGTTCCTTCATCTGGTACATAGTCTTCTGCCTTTTCATCTTGTCTATCTTTCTGTGAATGTGGTTTTTGTTCCACAGGCTGCAGGATTGTAGTTCTTCTTGCCTCTGCTGTCTGCTCTCTGGTGGATGAGGCTATCTAAGAGGCTTATGGATGTTTCCTGATGGGAGGGACTGGTGGTTGGTAGAGCTGGCTGTTGCTCTGGTGGGAAGAGCTCAGTAAAAGTTTAATCCACTTGGGGCTTCCCTGGTGGCGCAGTGGTTGAGAGTCCGCCTGCCGATGCAGGGGACACGGGTTCGTGCCCCGGTCCGGGAAGATCCCACATGCCGTGGAGCGGCTGGGCCCGCGAGCCATGGCTGCTGGGCCTGCGCGTCCGGAGCCTGTGCTCCGCAATGGGAGAGGCCACAACAGTGAGAGGCCCGAGTACCACAAAAAAAAAAAGTTTAATCCCCTTGACTGCTGATGGGTGGGGCTGGGTTCCCTTCCTGTTGGTTGTTTGGCCTGAGGCGACCCAACACTGGAGCCTACCTGGGCTCTTTGGTGGGGCTAATCGTGGACTCTGGGAGGGCTCACTCCAAGGAGTATTTCCCAGAACTGCTGCCAGTGTCCTCATCCCTTGGTGAGCCACAGCTGCCACCACCTCTGCAGGAGGCCCTGCAACACTAGCGGGTAGGTCTGGTTCAGTCTCCTATTGGTTCACTCCTTCTTCCCCTGGGTCCCAGTGCACACTCTACTTTGTGTGTGCCCTCCAAGAGTGGAGTCTCTGTTTCCACCAGTCCTGCTAAAGTCCTGCAATCAAATCCCACTAGCCCTCAAAGTCTGATTCTCTAGGAATTCCTCCTCCCTTTGCCAGGCCCCCAGTTTGGGAAACCTGACATGTGACTCAGAACCTCCACTCCAGTGAGTGGATTTCTGTGGTATAAATGTTCTCCAGTTTGTGAGTCACACACCCAGAAGTTATGGGATTTGATTTTATTGTGATAGCGCCCCTCCTACTGTCTCACTGCAGCTTCTCCTTTGTCTTTGGATGTGGGGTATCTTTTTTGGTGAGTTCCAGTGTCTTCCTGTCAATGATTGTTCAACAGTTACTTAGATTCCAGCATTCTCGAAAGAGGGATTGAGAGCATATCCTTCTACCCTGTCATCTTGAACCAATCCATTAGCTTTAAAAATAACCAGGTGCTAGGTACCTAGTGTTGCAAGACAGCTTCTGTAAATACCTAGCCCACACTGTCTTGATGATTCTGTGTTTCTAGTATAGTTTGTAATAGGGGAGAGTCATACGTGCAGGTTTGTGTTTCTTAAGATTGGATTGACTCTTCAGGTTCTTTCGTGCTTCCATACACATACTGGAATTCTTTGTTCTAATTCTCTAAATGAAACAATTGGGGGCTTCCCTGGTGGCGCAGTGGTTGAGGGTCGGCCTGCTGATGCAGGGGATGTGGGTTCATGCCTCGGTCCGGGAGAATCCCACATGTCACGGAGCGGCTGGGCCCATGGGCCATGGCCACTGAGCCTGCGCATCCGGAGCCTGTGCTCCGTGGTGGGAGAGGCCACAATGGTGAGAGGCCCGCGTACCACAAAAAAAAAAAACAACCATTGGTATTTTGATAGGAAAGGGATCAAATCTCTAGATTGCCCTGGGGTGTGGAAGCATTTGAACAATACAAATTCTTCTAATCCATGAACATGGCATATCTTTCCATTTGGTTGTGTACTCTTCGATTTCTTTTATCAGTGTCTTCCAGTTTTCCGAGTACAGGTCTTTTACCTCCTGGGTTAGATGTATCCCTAGATATTTTATTTTTGTTGATGTCATTGTCATTGAGGTTGTTTTCTTAATTTCTCCTTCTGATAGTTTGTTGTGAATGTATAGAAATGCAACTGATTTCTGTAGATTAATTTTTTATTCTTCAGCTTAAGTGAACTTTTTGATGAGTTTTATATATTTTTGGGTGCCATCTTCAGGATTTTCTCTATAGTGTTATCATGTCATCTACAAAGAGTGAGAGTTTTCATTTTTCCTCTGCCGTCAGATTCCTCTTAGTTCTTGTTCTTTTCACCTAATTACTATGGCTGGGTCTTCCTAGACCATGTTGAATGAAAGTGGTGAGAGTCGTCAAGGTTAGAGTTAGTTTAAGAATAACTGGCTCTCTTCCCCTTCCTGCCTCTCCATCTCTCTGAGGCCTCCAGGAAGAACAGGACTAGTCCAGGGTCACACATGACTCAGGGAGTTGACCTGGACAACTCTTTCTGCCACCCAGTCCTGGGCATAGTTTTTTATACTCTCTGTGTACTTTCTTTGACTAGGTGTCCATTCCAATCTTTCCCAAGTTTTAATGGGAAGAGTTCTATGTTTATTTTGAGACAAATCCTTTATTAGATATGTATTTACAACTATTTTTCTTCCAACATGTAACTTGTCTTTTGATTTCCTGAATAAGATCTTTCACAGATTAAAATCTTTAATTTTATTAAGTACACAGTATTCCTTGTTTTTCTTTCTGGATTGCCTTTTTGTATTGTGTGTTAAAACTCAAAATTCATGATCTATATGACCAAACCTAAGCTCATGTCTATTTTCTTGTCTAATTTTGAATAGTTTTGCATTTAACATTGGTCTATAAATAATTGTGAGTGAATTTGGTATAAGTTGCAAAGTTTGCATCTTGGTTTATTTCATGCCTAATTGTTTTCAATTAATTGTTCCTTATCTATTTTTAGAAAAGTTATGGGATATAGACTCCATTTCAGTGTGAATGTCCAAAAATTAGTGGATTCAGCAGTTCTGCCAGCAAAGAGCACTGACTTCAGAAAACTTGGGTATAGGCACTCCCGCACTTCCTGCACTGCCCCCAGGGTGGTTGAGCCCACCTCTCTGACATACAGGGCATGCACTTTCTACCCTTGGACTTGGTTCCACAGGTAGAAAATTGAACTGGAACATCCCACTGTTTCTGTCACATCCAAGGCATCCGCAACACAGAAGACATAGTGGCCCCTAATATAACCTTCTCACGGTTCCTGCCAACTCCATGTGGACTCCTAGGAGGGCGATCACGTTTATGACCTTGCGTGAACTGGATCTGGATAAGGCTCAGCCTCTGTAACAAAGTGTGATGTTTCTCACTTTCTCACTTGCTACTAGCAAGCGATTTATAAAATAGTGATGTTGGCACCTTAGATGGGCTATAGCCAAAACACCTACTTCAGCTCTACCTAGTAAACATTAAGTAGAGCATATGGAGAATGTCATTAAATTGAAAAGTAAATGTTTAATTAGTTAATTGCCTGCACTTATGAGTAGAAGAAAAAGGAAACAGTTTCAATTTTGAGGTGGCTCAGGAGAGGCTCTCTTTAGGTTTTTTAAGTTTTGGGTTTTTTTTTTTAATGGTTTTTTACTTTTGAACTTAGGGGGTTTTTTGTGTGTGTGTTTATAAGAGAATAGTGTTCACAAAATTTGAGCTGCTCTTAGGCTTTTGCTATAAGGGAAACAGAGTGATTGGCTGATCTAAATAAATGTTTCCTTCCTCTCCACCATCTCAAAGAAAGAAAAAAGTGTGACAGTGTGGTTTGGAAAGTTATTGACTTTCCAGTGATTTCAAGCCTACAAAAAACTGGCAACAGCAGAACAAAGTACTGTTTATCTGCACGCTTGGATCCCAGAGCCTTCCTTTCTTTACTGCACTTGCCACTTCACACAAAACACTCCAGTGTGTTTTACCCAGAAGACGGACACTCTTCCAGGGAACCAGCACATAACCTCCAAGTGAGGAAATTATGATGATTTTCATGAGCACAGGATATCATTCCATTTGTTTGCATCTTCAATTACTTCATCGATGTCTTTACATTTTCCATGTGCAGTTCTTTCATGTCTTGGGTTAAATTTATTCTTAAGTATTTTATTCTTTGGATGTTATTGTAAATATGTTTGTTTTCATAATTTCTCTCTCTGATGATTCATTATTAGTATATAGGACTTCCGTGTATTGATTTTGAATCCTGCACTTTACTGAATTCATTTACTAGTTATAAGAGTGTTTTGGAGGTTTGAGATGTAAAACTGGAATTAGAAATGCCACTGTTTCCACCACATCCAGGTCATCCACAACACCCAAGACATAGTGGCTGCTCATAGAATCCTAACACAGTGCCCCTTAAAAATATGTGAAACCCTCCAAAGGCAAACTGCATCATCACTCTGGGTGAGCAGGATCTGGGTGGGGCTTGGCTTCTTTGCAAAGATTGATGTTTTCTCTTCTTTTCTGTCCCTTTTTAAAATTTTAACTTTATTTAAAATTTTTATTTATTTATATTACCTAAGAAGTAGATTTATTTAGAGAGAAACACTCCACAGAATGTGGGGCATCTCAGAAGGTGAGAGGCCTCGAAATATAGGGGTGGTTAGTTTTTATGGGTTGTACAAATGTCCTCACCATCCACATTCAGAACTGTTCCATTTTCACTGAAGAAACTCTTTAGCCATTTGACATTAATTTCCCTCAACCCCGGCAAACGCATTCTGTATTCTGCCTTTGAATTTGACGTCGCTGGATACCTCATATATCATTTTTGTCCTTTTGTGACAGGGTTACTTCACTTCTCCTAATGGCTTCAAGGTTCATATATGTTGTAGCACGTGTCAGAATTTTCTTAGATTTTAAGGCTGAGTTTACAACCTTTGTGTGTATACCACATTCAGTTTATCCATTCATCCACGAGTGGACAGTTGGACTGCTTCCACCTTTATTTACTCTGGTTAATGCTGCTATGAAGATAGGTGTACCCATATCTGTTCCAGTCTTTGCTTTCAACCTTTTGGGTATATACCCTGATGTGGAATTGATGCATCGTATGTTAATTCTCTGAAGTTTCTGAAGAACTGCCATACTGTTTTCCACAGAAGCCCCACCATTTCTCTTGATTCCTTTTTATGGCAGAAAAATATGGCAGTTTATGGATCAAGCACCATATCATTTATCCATTTAACCATTGGTGGACATTTGCATTAGTTCTTCCTTTTGGCTATTGTGAACAATGCTGCTATCGATAGATGTGTATGGGGCTTCCCTGGTGGCGCAGGGGTTGAGAGTCCGCCTGCCGATGCAGGGCACACGGTCCGGGAAGATCCCACATGCCGCGGAGCAGCTGGGCCCGTGAGCCATGGCCGCTGAGCCTGCGCGTCCGGAGCCTGTGCTCCGCAACGGGAGAGGCCACAACAGTGAGAGGCCTGCGTACTGCAAGAAACAAAAAAAACAAAAACAAAACAACAACAAAAAATAAATGTGTATGCCTGTGTTCAATTCTTTGTGTAATCTATCTAGGAGTGGAGTTGTTGAACCTTATGGTAATCGTATATTCGTATCAGAAAATACGTTGCACCCTTTTCAGTTTCCACAAGTAATGATTAAAGTTTCTGATGTCTCTGTATTGTTGCAAACATTTGTTATTTTTAAATTTCTTGATTATAAACATTTTAGTGTGTGACTGAGTTATTGCATTGTGGTTTTTTTTTAAAGAAGATGTTGGGGGTAGGAGTTTATTAATTAATTAATTAATTTTTGCTGTGTTGGGTCTTCGTTTCTGTGTGAGGGCTTTCTCTAGTTGTGGCAAACGGGAGCCACTCTTCATCACGGTGAGCAGGCCTCTCACTATCGCGGCCTCTCTTGTTGCGGAGCACAGGCTCCAGACCCACAGGCTCAGTAGTTGTGGCTCATGGGCCTAGTTGCTCCGCGGCATGTGGGATCCTCCCAGACCAGGGCTCGAACCCGTGTCGCCTGCATTAGCAGGCAGATTCTCAACCACTGTGCCACCAGGGAAGCCCTGCATTGTGGTTTTAACTTGCATTTCCATCCTGTCTTTTCATCTGCTTACTGTCCATTTGCACGTCTTATGTGGAGAAGTGTCTATTTAAATGCTTTGTCCATATTTAAACTTGGGTTGTTTTTCTTTGTTGATGAGTTGTAAGAATTCATGATACACACTGGATAAAGACTCATCAGTTATAAAATGTGGAATTATTTTCTTCCATTCTGTGGGTTGTCTTTTCACTTTCTAGATTGCTTCTTTCAATGCACAGTTTTTTAATTTTGAGGAAATCCAATCTTTTTCCTTTGGTTGCTTGTGCATTGCTGTCAGATCTAAGAAACCATGTCTAAACCCAAAGTTGTGAAGGTTTATCCTCATGTTTTCTTGGAGATTTTATACAGTTGTCCCTCGTTATCTGTGGGAGATTGTTTCCAGGTCACCGAGAGCTTACCAAAATCCGTGGGTGTTCAAGTCTTTTATATAAAATTGTATAGTATTTGCAAATAACATAGACACATTTTCCTTTATATTTTAAATCATATCTAGATTACTTATAAGAACTTAATATAAATGCTATATAAATTTTGTAAATTTAATGTAAATTCTATGTAAATAGCTGTTGGCATGTGGAAAATTCAAGTTTTTCCTTTTGAAAATTTTTAGAATTTTCCCCCTAATATTTCTGACCTGGAGTTGGTTGAAAACATGTATGTGTATCCAGTAGATACAAGGGGCTGAGTAAAATTTTACTTTTTACTTTGAAGCCTTTTATGTATTTTGAGATACTTTTTGTGTGTGAGATGAGGTAAGGGTCCAATTTCATTCCCCTGCCTATGGATAGCCAATTGCCTAGCACCATTTGTTGAAAACATCATTTCCCCCCAATTTCATGCTGTTTACTCTTGTCTAAAATCAGTTCATCCTATACAGATGGCTTTATTTCTGGGATCTCCATTCAATTCCATTCATCTCTATGTATAGCTCATGCCAGTATCACAGTGTTTTATTTCCTGTTGCTGTGTACTAACATTTGAAATTGGGAAGTGTGAGCCTCCAACTTTGATTTTCTTTGTCAAAATTGTTTTAGCTGTTTGGGCTCTACTGAAATTCCATAGTTTGGGCTGTCCAGTTCTCCCCTTCACATGTATGCACCCCAATTTCCTTATGCATTCATCTTCTGAAGAAACCCTGATTCCTGGAAGGTTTAGACGTTATGAGTAGAGCTTCTGTGCATAATATTGTTCCTTTTTCATTTGGATATAGTTTCTCAAAGCAGTTCTGTGAATACTGGAGGCATAAAGATGGATCTCAAGGGGTGAGACTTGCTTGGCTTTGGGAAATACTGCCAAACTGTATCTCAAGTGGCCATATTTGTGTGCCATCAGCGATGGAGAGTTGCTGTTTTGCCCCAACCTCCAGTACTTGGTGGTGTCCTTTTGGGAGGAGGTTAGCAGTTCTAACATGTGTGTAGTGCTGTCTTATTGTTTTCATGTGTAATTCCCTAATGGTATACGACGTGGATCATATTTTTGTCCACTTTGTAATCTTCTTTGGACAGGTGTTTGTTCAGATCTTTACCCATTTTTAATGCAGTTGTTTGTTTTATAGTTCTTTGTATAATGTGGGTACAAATTCTTTATCAGATATGTGTTTTGCAAGTATTTTTCTCCCAGTTTGTTGCTTGTCTTTTGGCTTTCTGAATAAGGCATTTTGCTGAGTAGAAAGTTTTAATTTTATAGAACACATATTATGAATATTCTTACCCTTTTGTGTGTGGGCTTTACGTGTTGTGTGATAAAATTCTAAGCTCATGATCTACGTGACCAAATCCATGGCCATGTCGATTTTCTTATATGTTTTAGTCTATAATTTGTATAGTTTTATTTCTAAATGTGTCTGTGGACAATTTTGAGTGGTTTTGGGTGTAAGGTGTAAAGTTTGTATCTACATTCATTTCATTGCATATGGTTTCTAACTGTTCTATAACTCTTTTTGAGAATTCATGGGACATTGCCTCCATCTATCTTTATTCCCAAACATTAGTGGATTCGGCAGGACTGCCAGCAGTGAACTCAGCCTCCACTAAACTGAGTGGGTGCGGCCTGCATTTCCCAGTTTGCCAGCAGAGGGCGACAAGCCCGTGTCTCTTAACCAGTGCAGGGCCTGCCTGATCTGCCCACAGACCTGGCTCTGTGAACAGCTGACAGGAGCTAGGTCTCCTTAGGACGTACCAGGGATTTGGTTTCAGGACAATGCAGGTCTGCATCCACGTTGAGTGGATCTTTGTTTCTTTAGGACCTGCTGCAAGGTGCTGCCATGGGAAGAAAAGTGATGAAAAATTGAGGAGACTCTTTTGTGCATGGCTGACTGCTGGGGGTCTGTCATCAGAGGACCCAGCAAAGGAAGGGCCTGATGTGAAGAACTGTGTATTTCAGTTAGCTCTGTGTGCGAAGCAGACGATGTCCAGTGTCCTTCTGCTCGTGATGTTCCATTTTCCAAGCAATTTATTGGGGAACTCCTTTGGCTACTGCATGTCCTTTGGATGGGAGCTTTGTCATAAATTAACTGACCACGTATTTGTGGGTTTATCCCTGGGGTCTCTATTCTATTCCTCTGGCCCGTGTGCCTCTTTTGTTTACTCCAGCTGCTGGTCTCCTTTGTCAGGACCCCCCTGGCTGTTCGGGGTCCTCTGTGGTTCCATACGAATCTCACACGAATAGGATGCTAGTCTACCCAATCCCCTGCTGCCGCCTATGCCTGCGAGACTTTTCTCAACACAGCAGCCAGAGCAATCCAAAAAAGCCAAGTCCACCATGTTACTCCACTGCTCAAAATGGTCTCTCATCCCAGGCGTCCCAGTTCCTCTCAATCACTTCGCTCTGGCCACACTAATCTCCTTTGCTGTTTTGGGCACACCACACGTTTCCTTTCTTCTGCCTGGGAGGATCTTTCCCCTCACATCCTTAAGACTCCCTTTCCTCGCCTTCTTCAGATTCTTTGTTCAAATGTCACCTACCTTGTGAGGGCTTGCCTGACCACCTAACTCTAAATCGTATCCCAGCCCTCCCGGTCCCACATGCAGCACTCCGTCTCCCTTCCCCGCTTTACTTGGCTCCATAATACTTACCACCATCTGACACATTTTACCTGTTTGTTTAATTTTCTGTCTCGCCCCAGAATGCAAACGCCAAGGAGGCAGTGATTTTGGTTGTAGTTTTACTCCTGACAACTACTTCTGATGTACAGTTTAAGAGACTTGGGATCAGGATTTGGAATTTAGCCCATATTCCAGTGTTTCCCAAACTTTAAAAACAAATGTCCCACATTAACACAGACATCTCAGCCTCCATATTGCAAAGGGCCTTCAGGTGAGAATCACGGTCTCACCTATGCTATTTGTACCAGTCAATATTTTGTTGACTTTTCTGTTCTATGAATTACAAAAAGAGGTGTTTTTTGCATTTTCAAGTATAAAAATTATATTGACTCATGCCTTTTCAAACTACACCTGAGTCCTCTGGGAGGACTCTCCTCAGGGAGATTCTGATAGGCCTCTTGAGGGGTCACTTACCCCACACTGCATTGAGTCTGACTAAAATGATGGGTGCCCCTGTAACAGTACAGTGTGGCCTTCTCAGTTCTGGGTGGAGTTGAGAAATATGTTCAATTTGAAAACAGTATTGTTCGCTCCAGACAGAATTTTCCTTGATGAGCCAAAACTTCACGTATCTAAGACCATGTCAGAAAGTAGATAAATGCAACGAAAGCAAAGGCTTTGATAGTATGAAACAAAAAGGATTTAACATACAAGGCAGAAAACTGAATGAATCTTAATAGGACTTTAAACAGGTTACCTTCTCTGCTGTTAATATAAAATCTAGGTATAAGCTTAAAATATGATGGCAAATGGTTCACCAAACTGAGAAGTCACATGGCAAAATGACAAGCCAATGAATGAGACTTTCGGCCACAAAAGACTAAACCTCAGGTGAGGATACATACGAGGAATGATGACCCAAGGTCTCTGGACATGGATCAGTTTATTTTTGAAGTACATCATGTCTATCCAGGACAGGTATTCTCTGAAGGGCCACACTGGTCATTGAGACTTGGGGCAGTAGAGAAACTTACACCAGCGAATGGAACATAAAGGGACTCTGCTTGGCCTTAGGTGTCTCTTGTTTTGGAGTCATGAAACTTAAAGAGAAACCCAACAGAAGTATTGCCCCTTCTCTCTTTAAAGAACTGGTTTATGTCCTAGAATAGAACCCACACAGAACCCTTTGATGTTTCTATTCTAAGGTCTATTCTTTTTTTTTCTTTTGAAGGAACTAGTCTATAGATGTGCATTGTATCCAGTTGATTGACTGATGTTGTTGAGTTCAACTATGTCCTTACTGATTTTTCTAAGGTCTATTCTAATACATGGGCTAGTATGAGCGGGATTCTGGTATTTCAATAAAAACAAGATGCTTAGAGATTCAGAACCCTATTCCTTCCTCTTTGTTAACCTTCAGTTCCTCTGGAGTTGCAGGGACTAGGTTTTATGGAGGTTTATTTGAGGATACTAAGAGGCTGCTGAGGCACTAATGGGGAAGATTCTGGCTTCTCTCGTTGGGGGTGCAAGTCAGCTCTAAAGTATTTACTCAGAAAAGAGGGGAATATATTCCCACACAACAGATGTGCGTGGCTCTCGGGAATGATGGGATCCTTCACAGCACCTGCACACCGTAGGTCTTCAAAACAAGTCTGCTGAATGAATAAATAAGGACCTCAGTCCATCAAAAATCAGTCTAGATAAATGCAGAAGACTACTGCATCCTTTCCAGATGGTTTGTTCTTTGTTTGTTAGTTACTGAGGACTCCTCACTTCTGCTATTCCCCTCCTAATAGGTGAGGTACAATAATTTTAAATGAGAAGAAATTCTTACATCAGTGAGAAAGTAAGGTCACACAAAGAGTGGACAGGCTTCTTGTAATTTATTTGAGTTATTTCCAAGCGACAGCTACAAAAGTTCTTAAGTTTTATAATACTTTTGATAAGAAAATAAAATTTAAATAAAAATACATTCTCAACAATACAACATGGTTACACAAATTCACTACATTAAGTTTTGATAACTTATATTTTCAAACTGGACACTGTAAAAAAAACCATATTTACTAGCAACATTAATTTCCAAAAGTTAATAAAAATGGAAGCGGATAATATCAAGACTGGCAATTTAACTCTAGAATGAGTCCTGTATTTTTCACATACTGTAAGGACACCTAAAAGGCTTTTGTAGCATTTTGTCTTTACAGGATGTACCATTAGAACAAATTAAAGGTGCTTTTACTTAAAAAAAAAACAAAAAAACAAAAAAACCCCCCCAAAAACCTGTCTTCTAAAACCTGGCATGAATGAGCCTTTCTGATAAATGAATGAAATTAGGCTTCAGAAACAGAAACAAAAGCCACATCATTCGTCATCTTCTTTTGTACAATAAGGAAAGCCTTGTTTTGACACTTAACCACTACCCGTGATAAACAAACGTATTTCTTTTCTTTGGCAAAGAAAGAAAATAGTTCAGTTTGATAAATTATATTCCTGGGAGTAAAAAAATGTTGCTATTGCCCATTATCATATTAAATGAATATTAAAAAAACAAAGCTAAATAAAGAACAAAACAAACGATAACAACAACAACACAAGCAACATACCAGCATAATTTCAAATGATAGAAATGGCTAAACTAAGAACCAGAATTGGCATTTATGGCAAGAGTTTCTCCATATCATCCTTTTCTTTCCTTCTTGGGGTTTTCAGGGTTTTAGGGTAAAGTGAGCTGCCATGTATTTTTTTCAAGTTTAGAAAAGGCAGAGAAAGCAGATCAGGTAGTAAAAATCAAAGTACTCATAAGTAACAGCAGAGGAATGAGGAGGCCCTTGGAAGCAAGTAAGTACCTTGGTTATTTTGGGGTCCCACTGACATGGTCTCTTATTTCAGAAGACTTTCAAAGAAAATTTCATGTCATATTACTTGTTTTTAGGCTATGCCAAGGTGGTTAATTCCAGTCAAACTGGCTTTTTAAAAAGTGTCATGTGAAGAAAATAACTAGTAACTGAACTCTTCAAATTCTGAGTTACATATTCACACAGGCTTGGTCCCTTTGAGAATGCTGTGATCTTTAAAAACCGTCATAACTGAGGGCTTGACATTAGAAATATTAGAAGAATATAACTAAAGAAGCCACTAGAGAGTAATGAGTGGTACCTGGCAACGCTCACATGGCCTTTCCAGGCAGACATTCAGAGACCCTTAAAATGAAATTTCAATCTGAATGAAATTCAAAAGTGAGAAATTTATTAAATGGTAAAATTCTTTCACAATGATGAATCAGTGTAGTTTATGGAATCTATAAGCTCATAAAATTTAAAAGACTTTTCAAACCTGTCTTTAAAATGGGCCAGCAGTGACCTACCATAATGCAGACTAGGACTGATTCTTAAATAAAACCAACTGATTTTTACAAGTCCTTTAGAGACTTGTACATTAGAGACGTTGCTCCATTACAATCATTTATGGAACAACTTTGATGACTGTGTGTGAATGGTCTTTAAAAATAATTACCTAGTAACATTATAATTTAAAAACAATTACCAATAACATAATTGGCAAAGTGTATCTTGAAATATAGCTTATGCTCAGGGAAACAAAGAAAGCACTACTAGCTAGATTTACATTAATAAGTAGTCACAGTTTTAAACAGAAACATGTAAAATACTCCAAGGTTCAAAGTACCACGTTTAGAAAATGTTTTGAATTTAAAAAGACAAAGTAAGAGTACCATGGTTTTTAATACTGATGAAGCAAAGTGCATACCTCTTAACTTCAAGGTGGCAACTTGCTTCGATTGCTTATTTACAGTTATGATTTTTAGGATAAAAGTAAATTAGGGAAAAATAGGATTCAAACAGTTGCTTGCCCAAATTCCATTTGGCTAGCAGGCAATAAGAAAACAGCAGTGAAATATAAACATTTTCAGGAAAGCACTATTTCTAGACTTAAACACTGATCATTCAACTGATCATAAAGATTAGATACCACGGAGTATCTAAAGTATAATCTGGGGTGGCCCAGATGAGTAAAGTGCGCCGAGTGACTGTTCTTGAGTTAGACCTCAGCCTCACGCTGGGAGGAGGGCGTCCTATGGTGGTGGCCCTTATAATAATGGAGTAATGAGTGAAGTCAAGTGAGTTTATCACCACCTTTTCCCATTGTTTACTTTCTCTTCTTTTTCAAAAGTGAAGTCCTTAGAAGTCACATTAACCTGAACTCTCAAATCAAGAAAATGAGTACCTGATGTTTAAAACAATGAAAAAAATTTAGTGGTCTCATTTTATTTCATCTGCCGTCACTCATCCCAAATGTAAACAAGATGCAGACAACAGTACATGTTCCCTGATTTCTCCTATCTGAGTTCTGTTTGCATCATCTCTAAATAGACAAAAGATCTACCAGCTTTCAAGGATACTCTGGCAGTTTTCTAACATTTCTGTCGCTGTTCCAACTGTAATCTGTAATGACCAATGGACCAAAGGAGATCTTCTGAAGAGGGAGGGTCTAGATGAACTAAATGGAAAGCTCTGAATAGTCATGGATTGAAATATTCCAGTAAAACACAATGTTGGCAGTATAGAGCAGGCACTAATGGTAGTGAAAAGTCCACAGAACACAGAGTGTCAGAAGAAGAAATGGTTTCTTGCTATGGAGGAGTTCTCCTTTTGTTACAAAGCTTCTTTAGGAAGATTCTTTCTATTAAAAAGGAGTTGCAGAAACATGGCTTTCGACACGTAAGATCTGAAGGGAATCTTGGGTTTTAAATTCTCTAGGAACACATCAATACCAGGATTCCCAAACAGTTAATTTCAATTATTAAATATTAAATACAAGGTGAATGCAGGTGACAGTGAAGCCAATGTTCATTCTTAAATACTATGAACAAAATATATGATGAATTGAAAAACTCCAACAAAAATAATATTTTCCAGTTCTTCTGAGTCAATTGGTCAAACTCTAAAATGTTTTCCCAATAATTGGATTTTCCCTAGAGAAAAATAGAGGAAATAAGATGAACAAATAAAATATTTAGTACAAGAAAGATTGGAATTTTTTAACAGAGGAAAATACAGCTGGGAAAGGGGGTGTGGGTACAGGAGGAGTGTGTGTGGCTACAGGGGGAGAATACTATTTAAGAAGGGTGGTCAAGCACTGACTAGGACCTCATATGGAAACCTGCCGGGGCTCCAAGAAAACTGGATTACTACTGTTGGAAGAGAACAAAGTATACTGACGTAGAAAAGACAGTATTAGGATGCTTACACTAATCCTCCTAATGTACTGAGCCTTCTATCTAGGGAGAACACAAATATTTATACCTGTCAAACTGATTTTTATTGTTTATAAAACATATATAATTATCAATTCACATAGGTAAAAAAAAAAAAAAAGTAAAAATGGCAGGGCCAAGATTCAAAGCCCCTCCTTAATCAGCTGTATGACCTTGTGCAAGACACTTAACTTCCCTGAGCCTCGGTTTCTCTAGCTGTGAAATGGGAATATAACCCTGTTGGGCTGATGTGAGGATCAGTGAGAGAGTGTGCATTGTGGCGAACACTTAGTTGCTGGTCCAAGAACCATCTCTCCCTATGTACCTCTGTGCAAATCGAAACCTGACTCTAGTGCTAGTACTGGGCAGCCCTGTGTTTCAGGGGAAGCTAGGGGTAACTTTGGACAAGGTTTCCTTCCTCTTGAGGAGGAAATAAGCTTTGTCTGCCCCTGGCTGCTATTATTAAAAATGTGGGGCTCTGAACTATTGCAGCCCAGCTGTGACCATGAGGGGACAAGTTTGAGGAAGACAGAAATCATCTTGTTGAAGACTGGCTGAGCAGCTGGATCGTCCTTGATGACACCGTTGAGCTGAGCTAACCAAATGTAGAAATCGGGACTTAATTTGTAAGGTTAAAAAATTTCCTATTATTTAAGCCACCTCAATTGGGATTTTCTGTTACTTGCTGCTAAAAGCTATCTAACTGATGCAATGTAAAGTACTAGGTACAGTGCCCAGTGGTAAGGAGTGAGCTCCTTAATAAATATTAACTCTTGCTGCTGTTTCCACCAGTGTCCACCTGCATCTGAGATGGATCCAAAGCATCAACTATAAGCTACTTCCAGCACTACGAAGCTGATTCTTTTTTTCTAGTACTTAGTGTGTATAAAGGTACTGTGAGAGATAAAGAAGGAAGAGGATCAGCAAAACAAAACAAAACCAGAAAACTACTAAGTATTCAGTTCAAAGATTACACCGAAATATAACATTAAAAAGTGATGACAGGGCTTCCCTGGTGGCGCAGTTGTTGGGAGTCCGCCTGCCGACGCAGGGGACGCGGGTTCGTGCCCCGGTCCGGGAGGATCCCACATGCCGCGGAGCGGCTGGGCCCGTGGGCCATGGCCGCTGGGCCTGCGCGTCCGGAGCCTGGGCCCGCGGACCCAAAAAAAAAAAAAAAAAAAAAAAAGTGATGACAAAGTACTGCACCAATATAATGAAATGATACCAGAATTGAAAAAGACAAAGATCCCTGTATGAGTGGCCAGGGAGATTCTTGCACAAGAGAAAGGTTCTGAGCTGGTTTTGAAAGACGAAGGTAAGCAGGAGGCCTGCACTTCAGATGTGAGTACAGAGGCAATCTCAAACTATGTTGGAAAATGTTGAAAGTATCTTTAAAAATACTTACTTGCTCCCATATTTTGCACTACTTGATCTTTTCTTCCTATACTTTTCATGGGGTTCATCTAGCTTCTCTACGACGCTTTTTATTTGTTGAATTGTCTTAAAGGTTGTTACAGAATCCTCGATTACAAAGTTAGAATAGTCATCAGGCTCTTTCTGTGGTCCTTGATAGACTGCTATAGTTCCACAAGCCTCTACAAGAAGCAATAAAATCTCTGATCAGACAACTAAATTCATTACATGTAATTCGTATTGATAGTATAAATAAGAACTTTTCAGGCTTCCTTGGTGGCGCAGTGGTTAAGAATCTGCCTGCCAATGCAGGGGACACGGGTTCGAGCCCTGGTCCGGTAAGATCCCACATGCCGCGGAGCAACTAAGCCCGTGCGCCACAACTACTGAGCCTGCGCTCTAGAGCCTGCGAGCCACAACTACTGAGCCCGCGGGCCACAACTACTGAAGCCCGTGAGCCTAGAGCCCGTGCTCCGCAACAGGAGAAGCCACTGCGATGAGAAGCCCGCGCACCACGACCAAGAGTAGCCCCCGCTCGCCACAACTAGAGAAAGCCTGCACACAGCAACAAAGACACAATGCAGCCAAAAATAAAAATAAATACAATAATTTATTTTTTAAAAAAAAGAACTTTTCAAGGGGCTCAAGCTGGGAAGATCTCCCCTGGAAATGCATAGATAACCAAAATACATATATTTTATTAATCATGGTAATCACATTTATTCAAAAACAGTATTTTTACTTGATGAATATCTATGAAAAAGGCTCCCTTTGGGAGTTTGTCAACTTTCATATAAGTAACATTTTGGTAAATCTATGAGGTATCTTTGACTTTAAGAAAATGCCAAAGCAACACTTCAGGCATTGGTAATGAAGGATCATGGTTATATAAAAGTATTTTAATTGTATAGTTACCTTCCATTTTCTGCAGCTTAAGTAAACTGAGGGTAAAAAGGGAATAAATTCTTTCTGTTTCTCTGTCTTCATCAATATCTATTTGGATGTCTGCAGGGACACCTCTACGGTAAAAATGAAATCAAAGACATTGGAAAAATATCACTTTGTTAACATGCTAAAGACTTTTGATGGTTTGAAACTGAAAATAGAACCACAGAATTTTGCAGAAGGAACCTTAGGAATCTAATCTGATTTGATAATTAAATAAAATGGGGCCAAGAGAGGTTTGGTCATCATGTGACTCTAACCAAAAGGAAGGGAATTTTAAAGTGAAATCACTTTCATTACCTATGCTTCATCCCATTACTTTTTAAGTCTACAGGGCTAAGCCCTTCTTCCTCGGTATCTTGCTCAAGCTTGCACACCTATTTAAACATTGCCCTTTTTAATATTTTGACCTGTGCAACCATGATTTATTGGAGAACATTTTCATCGCCCCCAGAAGAAACCTGTATTCATTAGTACTCCCCATTCCTCCCTCCCACTGGTCCCTCACAACCACTAATCTACTTTCTGTCTCTATAAATTTACCTATTCTGGATACTGTATGTAAATGTTATCATATGGCCTTTGTGTCTGGCTTCTTTCACTCAGCATCTTTTCCAGGTTCATCTGTGCATGTATCAGGACTTCAATCCACTTTATGGCTGAATAACATTCCATTGTATGAATGTAACACATTTAAAACATTGCTTCTTTAATCAAAAAGAAACTTACGCAGTACATGGCTTGCAGCCTAGAGCGTTTTCACTGGTCTCCAGACAGCAAAGCCAGTTTCCGTTTAGATATGCAGAGGGATGATAAGAGCTGAGCCTGTTCTGATTGCATCGGCTCACTCTGCAGAGTACATCTATCCATTCATTAGCTTCCACACAATTATTTGCCTGGACATAGAGTGGTTTCTCTGTGTGTATCACTTGGAACATCTTCATAGGCAATTAAGACAAAAAGTTAGTGACAGAGTCTAAAAACCAAACAGTACAAAACACAAAAAGGTACATAAGAGAAATCTAGTTTGCTTGGCTAGGTAACTGCTGCTCAGGTATCTTATAAACTATTATGTTTCAAGCAAGTTAGTCCCTGGGACTGAGTCACATGGTACTAAACGGTACAACAGAGTATAATTTTTAGAAATCACACAAATCCAAAGGAAGGAACTATCACATAATCAGGAATAAAGGGACAGAATTTCAGATGGAGGAAAAAAGTATGAGTAAAGACAAAGCAGTGGGAAAATAGAAACAAGGAAATCATCTTGGTTGACTTGAGTGTATTGCTATGTACTGAAGGGTAGCAGAAGATAAGGTTGCACAGACTAGTAGCGACTGTATTCTTAAAGACTTGAATGTCAAGCTGAGAAGTTTGAGAATACGCAAATATTGAGAAAAGTACCTTTAACTTAACAGGGGAGGCAGACTATATAAAGCATCAACAATAATGGACAATTTTAAGACAGATTTCTAGCCACCAATTATAAGATATTAATGATTAATAACAAATACTAAAATAAACCTCTTTTTAAATTTCCAGCTAAGTAATATATGCAGTTTAAAAAGCTTTAAATTATGTGACTTACATTTTTCTTGTTGAAAGAGCTCTCTTCCAGTTTTTCCACAGCAAGAATGTTTTTCACTGGAATCGTGTAAATTGCATCTTTGCCTAAATTATAAAAGAAGTAGGATAAAATTAAAATAATTTCCATCAGAATTATAGAGGTGAGAGGTTAACTCTATAAGATTTAAGATCATTCTCTTGATGGTAGGTGTATAAGAAACTTACAGATTTCCAAATGGTGCATATATAAGAATCCTTTGTTTTATGGAACAAATGAATTTTGATTGTTTTCTATAATGTGACTCCCTCTTTATTTTTTTAAAAATAAAATTAAAACATTTTCAAGGAAAAATGAGGGAATAAATCTGATCTCCATGTAGAAAATATAAATGTTATTATATTTGTAACATTAATTATGTGGGGACTGAAAATATACTTCGCAATAAAGGTCTACTCAAAACTTGTGGAGACACAGAATTTTCTTTCATGGAGTTATTAAATAAACAATGAATCTGTATCTAAGTGGATTTTTCTGCTTTTCCAATCGAATATTTAATTAAGGAATTAACCCTCAAAACAATGATTTGAAATTGAAAAATTGTTCATTACTATCACATAATGGCTGGTCAGCTGACTAGAGCTACCAAATTTACTCTAAGAGATACAGGAAATAAAAGTAAAATTTTATTTGGTAGAGTGAATCATTAACCTAATTTAAGAATTTGGGGACTTCCCTGGTGGTCCTGTGGTTAAGAATCCACCTTCCAATGCAGGGGATGTGGGTTCGATCCCTGGTCGGGGAACTATGATCCCACATGCCACGGGGCAACTAAGCCCGAGCGCCACAACTACTGAGCCTGCGTGCCACAACTGGAGATCCTGTGTGCTGCAACTAAGCCCCAACACAGCCAAAAATAATAAATAAATAAATATTTTTTAAAAAAAGAATTTGGGGGCTTCCCAGGTGGCGCAGTGGTTGAGAGTCCGCCTGCCGATGCAGGGGACACGGGTTC
>NW_006771578.1:3495739-3497534 GCF_000442215.2 Lipotes vexillifer
AAAAAAAAAAAAAAAAAAAAAAGAATTTGGAAATTTGAGTTTTCTAAAAGAGCTTCATAATAAGGTGGCATGAGGATACGAAGCATTTCAACTTACAATTTACTTGAGAATAAACTACATTCATATAGTCACAGAAACTATAAGAAACTATAAGCAAATAGAATTATGACTTTTTCTGGTCATTTTGTAATGTTGTTCTTAGAGAATCAAAGCTTTGCTTCCCCTTCCACCAAACTTTGCTTTAATGACATGTGGGTTGAAGTGCTGGAGGCTAAGACCTTTATATTTTCCATGGATTAATGTATAGCTTTTTGGACAAAGACACTAATTTGATTAATAAAGGTTTTCTTTCTTGGACAGAGAGGTTAACAGAGTATTTGCTAAGCCTGGTTCCCGATGTAAAATCTAAAATTCGTGTAATTCAAAAAGATGTGATATACAATTTTTTTTAAAAGATAAAGTCACTTAATTCAACTATCATACACTGAATGTTTACTATATACCAGACACTGTCCTGTAACCACTTGGGATACAGGAGTAAACAGAACGCATAAGGCCCCTAATGAAGTTTGCATTTAGGTCTGGAAAGACTGACGAAAGACAAATATTAGGTAGAGATGAATGCTATGATGACAACAACCCAAGGCGATATGATAGAAAGTAGTCGGGAAGTTACTTTAAATTGGGCGGGTAGGGAAAACTCTTCTGCGGGAACGACATTTAAATTCAACAAATACAAATTACATATACGTGGGAAAATAAGAAAGGACTATCAGCAGTCTCCTGGGAGCCAGCTACAAGATCAAGTTTATGAGGAGGCGTGGGGAGGTGGGAAGGGAGTAAACTGGAAGAAGCCACAGCCCAAACCACACGTAGGAAAAGACATCTGTAAAAGGAGGACTGGTTTAGAAAAGCTTCAAGCCAGAGTCAATGGACACAGACAGTTGGCGGGGCGAGGGGGAACACACTCAGACATGTGTGATGACAGTCATATCACTAATTGGTACGCTGCATCTGGAACAGCTGGGTCAATTAGGTCCTCACCGCCCCCCTCGCCCCGCCACCTTGTGCTAAGCAGCAGTCAACAGAGGCACAGCCCCAGGCTAAAGCAGTAAGGATGCGTACTGGGCTGTAAAGCAGGGCTGCCACAGGTTGTTGAAAGCATCCACGCCAGAAGACAAGCACGAGCACCCTTGCCCCTCAGCAGCTCGTCCTGTCCCTCCCTCGAAATCACTGGCTGTAAGCTACTGAACACTCAAGCAGGTGAATGGACTGTAACACAAAGATGAGCAAATCGCCAAAAAAATCACCAAACAGATGAGGAAAATCAGCACTCTGGAGGAGACACACATACAACAAAGAGAATAACATCTGAGGAAATCAGGGGTATAATAAATGAGGGGGAAAGGAGACATGTCTTTCGGTACTAATCTACATGGGGCACCACAGAGATTCCAGAGAATTTAAAAATTTTGCAGGAAGTTTCTATCTTTAGATTTGTTGAATACACAAAAGCATGCCCATCCATATCCATCCTAGAATTGCTGTATTTGTTCATTTCTGGACAATACAGCATATGTAGGAAAAGTGCACTGCTCCAGGCACATGTGATGTTATTAGAGTTAATTTCAGTTGATAATGTTAATTGGAATGAATTGCAAGGTGAATGAGTAAAATGGAAGATTTTACTGAAGGACAAAGAAACAGAAAGTAAAAATGTTAAGAGCCATGATGGATGAATTTAGAAGTTTTGATATCTGTCTAATAAGCATTCCAGAAACAAAACAGAAAGAGT
>NW_006771578.1:3497544-3552908 GCF_000442215.2 Lipotes vexillifer
TTCAGAGTAAAATTACTAATGAAAATATCCCAGAGATAAAGGTATAAATCTTCAGATTGAAAGGATCCATCAAGTGCTGAGCAGGATGGAGGAAAGGTAATACTTAGACACTGGGCAGTAAAATATTAGAGCTTGAAGATTAAAGACAAGTCCTAAGAGTTTCTAGGGAGCAGAATCAAGGCTAAGCAATCAGAATGACAACAAAATTCTCACCAGCAACAAAGGAAACTAGCAAACCAAGGAGAAGTATCATAAAAGTTCTGTGGGAAATGATTTTAAATCCGATCTAACTTATTCAAGTGTAAGGGTAAAACAGACTTTTTTTTTTATTACAAGGACTCAGAAAATTTATCAGCCCTAATGCCTATCTGAAATAATTCCTTGAGGACACACTCTTGCAAAATAAGTAAGAATTCAGGAAAAAGACAAGTACATTATATAAAAAATAGTGCTGGGCAAAGAAATCAGAAAAATTGATAAGCATGGTTAGAAAAATCATTAAAACATAAAAAGGTAAAAGAAACAGAACCTCTAATGATTAGTGATGTTGAGCATCCTTTCATGTGTTTGTTGGCAATCTGTATGTCTTCTCTGGAGAAATGTCTATTTGGGTCTTCTGCCCATTTTTGGATTGGGTTGTTTGTTTTTTGACGTTGAGCTGCATGAGCTGCTTGTATATTCTGGAGATTGATCCTTTGTCAGTTGCTTCGTTTGCAAATATTTTCTCCCATTCTGAGGGTTGTCACCTCACACCGGTCAGAATGGCCACCATCAAAAAATCTACAAACAATAAATGCTGGAGAGGGTGTGGAGAAAAGGGAACCCTCCTGCACTGTTGGTGGGAATGTAAATTGATACAGCCACTATGGAGGACAGTATGGAGGTTCCTTCAAAAACTAAAAATAGAACTACCATACAACCCAGCAATCCCACTACTGGGCATATACCCTGAGAAAACCATAATTCAAAAAGAGTCATGTACTACAATGTTCACTGCAGCTCTATTTACAATAGCCAGGACATGGAAGCAACCTAAGTGTCCATCGACAGATGAATGGATAAAGAAGAAAAAGAAACAAAATTGAGTTATTTGTAGAGAGGTGGTTGGACCCTACAGTGCAGTGAGTCAGAAAGAGAAAAACAAATACCGTATGCTAACACATCAATATGAAATCTAAAAAAAAAAAAAAAGGTTCTGAAGAACCTAGAGGCAGGATAGGAATAAAGACACAGACATAGAGAATGGACTTGAGGACACAGGAAGGGGGAAGGGTCAGCTGGGACGAAGTGAGAGAGTGGCATGGACATATATACACTACCAAACGTAAAATAGTGGGAAGCAGCCACACAGCACAGGGAGATCAGCTCGGTGCTTTGTGACCACCTAGAGGGGTGGGATAGAGAGGGTGGCAGGGAGACGCAAGAGGGAAGAGATATGGGAACATATGTATACGTATAACTGATTCACCTTGTTTTACAGCAGAAACTAACACACCATTGTAAAGCAATTATACTCCAATAAACATGTTAAAAAAAAAAAAAGAAGAGAACCTAGTACTAAAATTTCAGACGACTTCATTAGGTAGACGCTATTAGGGAAAAATAAATTGAAAGCATGCTCATGTTCTTCCTCAGCTTGAACAGAGACTGTGATTAACTGCAGACAACAAGGTAAACATGTAAGTTTAAACCTGTCTGTTAACAATTTAAAGGTAGAAATAGGATGCCCAAATTCTCTCATTAGGTAGGACAGAATGAACATGAGTGGGACTGATTATTCCAATTAAAAAGGCAGGAGAAAAACCCTCAATAAACAGAGAAGCCTAATAAACAAAAAACATAAAACAAAGTAGCTATTACAATAATCACAATAAATGTGAGTGTATTATATTTCCTTATTAAATAACTAAAATCCAGTTTAGGTTCAAATCATCATTACCTCCTCAAAAAGTTAAACATAAAGTTAGTTACCATATGACTCACTGATTCCACTCCTAAGTACATAGCCAAGAGAACTGAAGACATATGTCCACACGAAAACATATATGTGAATGTTCACAGCAGCACTTATTCATAATAGTAAAAAAAAAATGGATACAATCTAAATGTACATCAACTGATGAACTGCTAAACAAAATTTGGAATATATCCAAACAACAAAATATTATTCAGCCATAAAAGGAATAAAGTACTGATTCACGTCATATCATAGACGAACTTTGAAAACATTATGCGAAGTGAAAGAACCCAGTCTTACAAGGTTACATACACATTGTTTAAGTCCATTTACATGAAATGTCCAGAATAGGCAAATCCATAGAGACAGAAAGCAGATTTGTGTTTGCCAGGGGCGGGCTGGGAGAAGGGAGGAGCGAGCAGTGACTGTTAATGGGTATAGGTTTTCTTTTTTGGGGGGATTAAAATGTTCTGCAAATAGTGGTGATTGCACAACTTTGTGAATATACTAAAAATGGATTGTACACTTTAAATAGTTATGTGAATTACATCTCCATTAAAAAACCATTACCACCCCAAGAAAAACAGAATTCCAGCTATATATCGGTCCCAAGGAACACAGATGAAATAAAATAACTGTGAATCTATCTTTTGATAGTAGCGTCAGGAAGCTGAGTAATTCCATTCCTTAGAAAGTAAGTATAAAACTGGGCAAATTATTAAAAACAACCACTTCAGAGCACTGGAAAATAACCAAAGGCAAGTAAAAATCTGAGACGTGTTTACTCAACAAACAACTGCTACCGCATAGGATAAGAACTGTGCAGTTTACAGTCTTCCTCCCTGAGGGTGTTTCCAAATTCCCCAGATCAGTGAAAACTCACAGCTTTACTGGCTGGAGGTTACAAATTCAGTTTAAGGGTGAGATTTTGGAAACAAGAGAGCTATAGAAAGGCCGAGATAATAAACCTGCCACATCCTTGGCTGACTGCTAAAGATGCATGTATGTGGACCATCCCAGAGAGTCTGGCAAAAGTGGAAAGCCTGGGGAGACATGTGAATTTGCTGTGCCTCTGAATGTGTTCCAATTCACAAACAGCTCAGGTGATAAAGGGTGGAAGACTTACTGGCTTCAGGTATTTGAGCACTATGCTCAAATCGCTGGCTGACCACTAAACTAAGCAAGCTCAGGTGAGAGCCCTAGGGAGGGCGGTAGGATTAGGGACAAAAAAAAATCTGAGCCAAAGACAACAGCAGCTATACACTGACAGAGAGAAAGATAAAAAGAGACAGACAGACACACACACACACGGAACAGACGTTGCAGTCTGAGTTCTTCAGAAGAACAAACAGAATCCAGACACACTATAATGTATTACCTACAAAGCCCAGTTTTTAACTAAAAAATAAGATGTGGAAAGAAACAGGAAAAGTGTGACCCATACTCGGGAAAGAAAGCAGCCAACTGAAACTGACTCAGTGGACTTAGACGTTGAATTTATTCTATTAGTGAGCAAACCCACTATTATAAATATGTTCAAATAATTCAAGGAACATATGCTAATAATGACTGAACAAATATGGACTCTAAACAGGAAAAGTGAAACTATAAAAAGAATCAAACAGAAATTTTAGAGCTGAAAAGCACAATAAATGGAATGACAAATTCACTACATGAGCTGAAGAGAAGATTTGAGATGGTAAACGAATCAATGAACGTAAACAGAAACTATCCAATCTAAAGAACAAAGATAAAAGGGAAAGAAGACAAATAAACTGAGTCTCAGAGAGACCTGTGAGACAATAGCAAGCATACCTGAATAAGTATATTTGGAGTCCTAAGGAGAGAAAATGGACAGAAAAAAAATATTTGAAGTAAAAAATTTCCCAAATTTGGTGAAAAACATTAGCTTATGGTTTAAAGAAACTCAAATCCCAACAACCTCTTGAAAAATTTCAACTGCCAAGCAACACATTTTATGCCCATTATCATAACAAAAAAGAAAAAGGAGTGATGATATAAAGAATGGGAAAGTCTTACTTTAATGAAGTTCAGTTTATCTTAAAAAGATGTTTAGTGCATTTGATATCCTAAGAAATCCCTGCATACTCTACAGTTGCAAAGATATTCTCTTATGTTTTCACTGAGGCCTATGATCCTCTTGAATTAAATTTTGTGTGTCGTATGAGGTAAGGTGAAGTTCATTTTCTCTTCGTTTATCCAGTTGTTCCAGCACCATCTGTTGAAAAGACTTTCCTTTCCCAATTGAATTGTCTTGACACTTTTGTCAAAACTGAATTGACCATATATATGTGTGTGTGTCTTTCTGGACTCTTGTCTGCTCACTGATCTCTCTAGCTCTTATGACAAAATTTCAGACTTGAATTACTCAGTAATTAGTAGTCTTAGTAAGTCTTAGTACTCCAACTTTGTTCTACTTTTTCAACATTGGCTCAGCCACGTTAAGTCCTTTGTTTTCCCATTGACATCGATTTTAGAATCAACTTGTCAATTTTTACCCCAAAAAACTTGGGATTTGGAGTGGGATTGTGTTAAAATCAAGATGAATTTGAGAAGTGACTTCTTGAAAAATATTGAACCTTAAAATCCACAAACATGATGTATGTCTCCTTTTATTTGCATCTCCTTTATTTTATCTCAGCAATGTTTTATAATTTTCTTTAAAGTCTTATACTTATTTTTTAAAAAATGATCCTAAGTATTTTAGGTGGGTGTTTTTGAAGGGGGGGGGCTGCTACTATAAATGGTATTATTTTTTAAATTTCATCTTCTAACTTTTTTTTTTTTTTTTTTTTCGGTACGCGGGCCTCTCACTGTCGTGGCCTCTCCCGTTGCGGAGCACAGGCTCCGGACGCGCAGGCTCAGAGGCCATGGCCCATGGGCCCAGCCGCTCCGCGGCATGTGGGATCTTCCCGGACCGGGGCATGAACCCGTGTCCCCTGCATCGGCAGGCGGACTCTCAACCACTGTGCCACCAGGGAAGCCCCATCTTCTAACATTTTGATGCCAGTTTATACAAATACAACTGATCTTTATATACAAATCATGTATCCCAAGATCTTGCTAAATTCACTTATCAGTTCAAACAGTTGTTGTGAAGATTCCTTACGAATTTTTACGTAACTCCATATGTCCTTTTCTTCTTTGCGGGGGAGGGGTCTTACTACATTGCTTACAACCTCCAATGCAATGCTGAAGAGAACTGATTAAAGTGCATAATCCTTCCTTTGCTCCAGATCTTAGATATGATGTTACATTTATTCTAATTACTTGTTATAGTTGGGCTTAACCTATCATTTTGCTATTTGTTTTCTATTTGTCCCATCCGATTTTTGCTCCTCTGTTCTTCCCCTCCTGCCAAATTTATTTTTTGTGCAGGGGAGAGGAGATGGTTTATACTTTTTTTCTTTAAAGTTTTCTTCTTTAAAGAATTTATACAGCCTTAGCTCATTACAATCTACTTAAAATTATTCTTGTGTCACTTCACATAAAATAGATGACCCTTGCAATAATTTACTCCATCCCCTTCCTTTGTGCTACTATTGTCATATATTCTACATCTAAATTTGTTATAAATGCTATAATTCAGTGTTATAAATTCTGCATTAAACAGATGCTTTTAAAAAATTAAGACATTATTACATTTATGTACATATTTACCATTTTCAGTGCTCTTTATTCCTTCCTGTAGATCTAAGTTTCCATCTGGTGTTACGTCACTTCAGCCTGAAGAATTTCCTTTAGCATTTCATACAGTGCAAGTCTACTTAACAACTTATCTAAAGGATTATTTTCATTTTTGAAGGAAATTTTCACTAGAGTTCTAAGTAGAGAGCTTTTTTCCTTCATCATTTGAAAGACATCATTCCACTGTCTTTTGGCTTTGGTTGCTTTTTATAAGAAGTTAGCTGTCACTTGTATTGTTCTCCTGTATGTAATCTGTCTTTTGTTCCTCTGCTTTTGAGATTCTTCTCTTTATCTTTGGTTTGATTATTATATGTCTAAGTGTAGTTTTCTTTGTATTTACTATGCTTGGTGTTCACTGATCTTAGATCTGTAATAAAACGTTTTTTGCCAAAGCTGGGAAATTTTAGGCCATTATTTTTTCTAGTATTTTTTTCTGCCTCTTTCTCTATTCTGCTTCTAGGATACCAATCATGCATATGTTAGACTGCCTGATACTGTCCCACAACTCAGTAGGTTGAAGGTTCTGTTCATTTTTCCCAATATTTTTTCTGTGTTGAGTGGATAATTCTCATTGATCAGTCTTCAAGTCCACTGAATCTTTCTTCTGATATCTCCAAACCGTTGTTAAGCCCATCCAATAAACCCTTCATTTATGATGTTGTACTTTTCAATTCCAGATTTCCATTTGATTCCTTTTAATAGTTTCTATTTTTTTCTTTTGCTGGAATTCCCCATCTTTTTAATCATGATGACTATCTTTTCCACTAAACCCTTGAAATATTTATAACAGCTTTAAAGTTCATATCTGCTAATTCCAACAGGTAGACCATATAGGGGTCTGCATCTGTTAAGTGCTTTTTCTCTTGACTAGTGTTGTATTTTCCTGTTTCTTCTCAAACTTGTTAATATTTCACTGTATACTGGACACTAAGAATAATACATTGTAGAGACTCTGGATTCAGTTATCTTCCCTCAAAAAGTTACATCATTAGCTGGTCACTCTGAGGCTTGGCTTTATACTTTGTTTATATGATACTTTGTTTATTTAAATCTCCTTAATCCTATGGCATAGTCTTTACTTCTGAACCACCACCTTCTAAAATTCCAAACTCTGTCTCTGAGGAGGAAAGAAGCTGAGATCTCTGCTCATCTTTTTTAATCTTTCAGTTACTGCTTTTCACTAGCCTCTCTGAAGTTCCCCCTAGCATGAGCAGTTCGAGTCAGCTAAGGATTTCAGGGGAGTTCAAAGCAGATTGGAAGGCTCCTCCTTTTAATCTCCTCAATTTCTGCCTTCTCTGGCAGCCTTGAACTCTGTCCTTTGCCATTTCAAGGCAATAAAACTATGACTTTCTGGGAATTCCCTGGTGGTCCCGTGGTTAGGATTCCATGCTTCCACTGCAGGGGGCATGGGTTCGATCCCTGGTTGGGGAACTAGGATCCCACATGCCATGTGGTGCGGCCAAAAGAAAAAAAAAAGCCAACTATGACTTTCTGTTTGAATTCTAGCCACCTCATACTGCACAGATTGGGAGTGCTCTCAGGGGGAAAAGCCAAATAAACATAAATCTCACCCAGCATAGTTCTCATCTTCCAAGGGTCAAATTCTTCAGAGAGTTGTTTTATATATTCTGGCCAAAGTTTTTAGTTGTTATCTATGAGACAGTTAGTCTAGTACAAGCTTCTTTACTATTACCAGAACTCCCATGTCTATTTTTTAAAAGGCAACTTCATCAGTCTACTTGTGTAAGCCCAAATCCCTGGAGTTATCCTTGACTTTCTCTTACTCTTGATATCCGACCCTATAGCAAATCTTGTGAATACTATCTTTAAAATAGATCCAAGATGTGATCTATTTTTACAACCTCCGTTGCTACTAACAGGTCCAAGCCATTATCTTGTCTCCCCTGAATTAGTGCAGTAGCTTCTTACTTGGTCTCCTTGCCCCCTAATCTCTCATCTCCACACAGCACTCCACATGGCAAGGGAGATCAATCCTATCAAAACATAATTCAAATGATATCATTCCTTTGCTTAACACTCTCCAGTGCCCTGCCATGTTATTCAAACTCTTTCAATGATCCACAAGCCCTATAATATCTAGCTCCTCCATGGTCTTTTTGATCTCAGTTCCTGTGATTACCCCCTTATTCATTTTTTTTTATAGTCACAAAAGCGTTCTCTTGTCTCCTGAATACTCCAGGTGTACTTCTATTTCAGGGCCTCTGTACCAGCTGCTGTTAGCTCTGTCTGCATCACTACTACCTCAAATTTACCCACATAGCTCACTCCCTCACCCTCCTTAGGTCTGTGCTCAAATGACACATTCTCAGTGAAGCCTTCCCTGACTAGACTTTTGAATATTGCAACTCTCCTGAGTTCTCTATTCCCCTTACCTGCTTTATTTTTGTCCATCTCATTGATAATCATCCCATATAGTATAAAATTCTTTTGTTTGTTTGTTTACTGTCAGTCACTACTAAACTATAAGGTCCATGGGGGTAAGGATTTTGGTATGTTTTGTTCACTACTGTTTTCTCCAGAGCTTGGAACAACATCTGGCACACAGCAGGCACCCAATAAAATATCTGTTGAATATAATGCACAGACAAATCAATGGTGTTCTTTAGTTATTAAAGAAAAAAAATACTGCAGAGCCCTGTGTATGAAAATATGAGCAGGTAAAAACCAAGTCAACCTAAATGTATTGAGATGCATGTTTAAAACGTCATGGAAACTTCTTTTATATTGTCCATAGGTTATATGAGCTAGAACACTGATATCATATGGAAGTTGTGTAGGCTGTATGTATGTATCTGTGTATAACAGGCCATCCAAAAGTAGACAATATCTAATCAAGTTTGGAGAACACAAATGGAATTTCAGAGATGAATTTGTTAATAACTTATTATTTTAAAAAATAACCTATTAGTAGTAAGCTTGGCAGAAATTTTAGAAACCCAGAGCAGTGGTTCTTCATGTATTCAGATAACAGCATATCTGGAAAACATGGTGTCCTCTGAAGAAAACCATTTATTAAAAATTAATAAATGCCTTAATGAAGGTAGTAAAAACATGGTCCTTACCACTGAGGATCTTAAAAAACTAGGGCAAGAGATAGATAAAAGTAATGACCACACAGTGTGACACAGGTTATCACTAATGTGCTAAAGAAACATAGTAAGAGAATACTCAACTGAGGTGGCCAGAAGCTTTATGAAAACGACTTCCATAAAGAGCTGACACTTGTTCTGAGGGTTAAAGGACAACAGATTACACAGGTAAAGAAGGAAAGAAAGGGATTTCTAGATAGAGCAAATGCAAAAGCATGAATGTAAAAGCACAACTCAAAGGAGCTTCAAGAGTTAGTCTGGCAAAGTGACATAAGGAGAATGCAAAAGATGAGACTGGATGAGATAGGAAAAGGCTGGAACATCAATAACTCATTTGATTCCAGCATACAACTAGGAGAACTTTTACTTGTAGAAGAATGACCACGTTATAGTGTATCAATATAAAATCATAATCACACTCAGATCCATAAGAAACTGTCAAGGTAATCATGACTGATAGCTGACTGAATGCCCTACGATATTCATTTGCCACATGTTAATTTAGTGATACTGAAGATTAATTGCTTACTATTACTAAGTGGGCATCAAAATTTAATAACTTGAGAAAAACCCTTAAAATTGAGAAAATTCTATTAATTACTTTTCCAGTAAACTGGAAAACTATTATTTGATTCTAAGTGGTAGAAATACTTGATTCAGAATACTAGTGTTCAGTAGGAGGAAAGAGCGAAAGACTCAATGATTTAAAGCTATGTTACAGAATATTTGGGAGGCGCTCTTTCAGACACCGAAGTCGTAAAGTGTAATAAGAGACTAATTACCTAGCAGTCGTAGCTATGCAAAAAACTGCAAGGAAACAGGAAGCAAGCAAAACATTTGCTGAACAACCAAAGAGAGAATCCAAAGCCTATGGATTTTATCCACAGAGGAAAGTCCTGAAATCGTCAATCAAGGCCTTTTAATCGTATGTATAATTTTAACAAACACAGTACCTACATCTTCACTCATAGTATATTAGCAGTAAAAAATGGAAGTAGGGGATAAGAGGTGGGAGTGAGATGCTACACTGTTGTTCACTGACAGCACAAGAAATTTAAGGTGACAGCCTGAACACAGAGGGGATAATGAAAAACTGTATAAAGCAAACACAGGAACACAAAAAAGCACAGCAGTCCAAGGCATGTAGCTGGGAAGTAAACAGCTGCACACACCCATAAGCAGCCCAGAAAACATCACCAAATCAGAGTACTATATAATAATTAATATTATCAATGACAGCCCCAAGCCATCTAGAAAATGTTAACTTACGTTCAACGAACTCTTTTTTAGAAGGCAGGGAAGCATGTAATATATTTTGGAAAAATCCAACAAAATAGTTAAAAAAAAAGCATGGATACTTAAAACTGTAGGCTTTGGTAAATAATCTTGAAACTTCATATAACAGAGCTCATTCCTCCAATGCCATTCCAACATGTTAAATTTCTTAAGGCCTGAAAATAATGTAACTTCTAATGTGTCTATTTTATACCTTAGAGCAGTCTAATCATTCTAGAGAATTTTATCCTCATAAGGTCACTGGATAGAACAGAAGTTCTTGAGAACTGTGCATGGACACTGGGACTATGAACTCCCTGAAATTATATGCAAGGTTTTGTGTCTATATTTGTTCATGAATTTTTCTAGAGGAAAAGGGTCCAAAGCTATCATCTGATTTCTAAAGTCTTAAGCCAAAGAAGACTTTAGAATATTGGTTTAGATTAGAAAATACTTTAAATGAGGAGAAAATAGCCAACTTATTCACAGAAATAAAATTCACATTTATTTCAATAGCCAACTTATTCACTGAAACAAAATTCACATTTTATTTCAGTGTACTGCTGATGTAAACATAATTAGCATATTATGCCAGCTATTTTAAAAATGGTGCTATATATGTGAGAGCATTTATATAGCATATAAATTATATAGCATATAGCATTATATAGCATAAACTGTAACTTCTAAAACATTAAAAATATGCTTAGCTTAAAGAATGCTGTCTGGAAGGGCAAGTATGTAGCTGATTGATCCTTAGTCTTTGGAATATTTATATTCCACAACAAATTAGCTGGGTGCCTAAAAATACAGTGCATTTGGCCTCTTATGTCTTACTAACATATTTGGACATATGTAGTCATTCTGGCTAAGGATCCTCAGGAATTATGAAACAAAAAAATGTCTTTTCACTTCACTCTTCTGGAGTCCCCACTGAAGCACTCCGCTTAATTGAGTCTACATTCTCTTGAAAGTATCTTATGTCTGGTGTTTATCTTATCATCTCAGAATTTATACCAGAAGTTCTCTTAACAGATCTTTACCTAACAGACTTGTCAGATTAACCAAGACTCTCCATTTCCTCTGAAGAACTTACTGAATGATGCTCATGGGATGCTGAATGCTTGTGGCTGCTAGGTCACTAACTATTAAGCTTGTACCCTTCTGTTTCCATTGGTTAGGCTGTTTTGATTACCAAGTCCACTGTGTTTGTTCCCAGACCTATTTATGCCATTTTTCCATGGTGTAATTATAATTTACTTCAACATTATGTAAAGTGACAAAATAAGCGCCGTCTACCAAGAGGCATATATTTATTTGAAAATCAGGCAAACACTCTGAAAAGCCTTTCAAAAAAGGAGACCAACACCCACACAAATAAAGTTGATTTATATGGGGGTGAGACAGCTGCAAAAACTTAGGGTGACTATCATGACACTCTAAAAGGATTCTATAATTGGACTACTTTTCAAGTATTTAAGTTCTAGCTTCACTTTAGAGAAATCAACCTGAAAACTGATGCATTAGGGTTATGTTTGCACAAGAAAGACAGAGGGGAAATCTAACCTATAGATCCATATTCAAAGAAAAGATCTTGGCTATCATAAGACTGCTAAACAAACATATAAATATTTAAGGTATGAATGCATCTTTTTTGTTTGTTTTTAAGTGATTCTTGCTTTTAACTGACCTTTCTGGTTAAGTGAACAGCTTTGGATCCTGATCGCTCTGAACAGAAGGAATTTTACTGTATGTGACCTATGATCTAGATACTAAATTCTTGCTAAGGTATCAGAAACTAGTGGCCCTCTATGGATAATGCTTTACCCCCAAAGGAATAAACTTAAAAGGTAGAGATTTTAAGCATTATGTCAGTCCACTGAGGGACAAACTTTGCCTCTCTGAAGCCCTCAAATCACACTGTAGGAAGATGGCTCTCTGTACCCAAACAGAGAGCCAATTTGTGCCTTTTCAGGGGGCAAATTACTAGAATTTTCATCTTGGAGTTAGCCTGGCAATAGTCTAGAATGAATCTTTTAACTGAATAGGAATCACAGCCTATGGTATGACTGTGGGAACTTCTGGCAAACCACTGAGACACACTCATTTACTAGAAACTGATTCTTACCAATTTGACACTGGAAGTTAAAATTCTGAGTTTTAAAATATCTAACTGTTGTTCCTTATAGATTGATTACAAAAACAGGGATTTACCAGGGATTTTTAGAAAACAGAGCATACTGTAGGAACACCATTTTTAGTAACACAAGACATTCAAAGGGAGAGAAAAAAGTGTAATTTACATGGTGTTACTCGTCAAATATTTATTATGTTTTTAGTGTGTGTACATCACTGTGAGAAACCATGAACTACAGTAACATTAGTAAAAACGTTCACTAGTCACATTAAGCAGCAGAAAAAGAAATCTTCAGTGGGAATCAGGAAAAGCCCCACAATAGAGCATAAACACAACTACCTGGCTGCTTGTGGTAGGTGAGCTCTCTGCTTGTTAAGCAGAACCACCGTTTCTTGAAATTCTTTTTTCCAATCCGAGTTCTTCCCTGAGCTCTTTTATACATCTCACTGCCAAAACAACAGATGTAAACATTTAGCTACAAATATTAAAATAATTAATCCAAAACAAAGAATTATCCTTTCATTTTAAATGACATGAAGAGCTGTCAAAGACTATATTAAGTTTATGCAAATGTCTTTGCCATCTATAACTCCTGCATTTATTTTGGCCATACTAAGGGAATAAAGTCCTTAAATAATTTGATATTTACAACTGTACTATCTAGAACTAAAAAGGCCAAGTGAGTAATTTTCCCCTTTAACTTCCAGTGAAAACACTACTTTAAGACTGAATAATGCTGTTACTTTTTTCAGTCCTACTCTACCACCCATAATCTCACTATATTTGCAAAACAACTATAGCACTGTATGGACAAGAAGTCATGCCCATCTGGCATAAAGTTTATAGGATAGTGAGGGTGACTTACCTGATTGATGTTACTTAGGCAGTTTTAGCACAGAATAAAGCCCAGATTTCCTCACTCCTGGACCCATGCTCTTTGTACTTACTTAATGTCTATACTGAAATATGACTTTAAAATCTAATTTCATTAAATTACCCTTCTTTCAGGTGCACAGGCTCACTGGTACCACTGGACACTTTAGTTTCAGTAGATGAAATTTCATCCAAGAACTAAATGGGGAAAGGGGCAAATATTACACTTTGTGACAAGGTACATCATAAATTCAGTTTATCAATGTCGCTGATAGATAATATCGTGAAGTTCTTCATTATTAAGGAATAAAGCAAAATACACATTTAATTGTAGAGGAAGTCCCTAATTTACATATGACAGGTATTCTAAAAGTTTACCGTTAAGTTACTTAAAACCCAGGATATATGTCCCTGTAGAAATAATTCAACCCACAGTTCCTTAACTGCAACTCTGAAATCTAAAAAGCTCTGAGTACAAAGAGTTCTTTGGTTTGCTTTTGATTTACACTAATCTCATTTACAGTAACTTAACCTGAACTGGTGAAAGGCTACTTATAGCCTGTATTTATCCTACTTAGTGTGAATATTCACTAATGTGCTACACAAACATTACTGTGTGGCACACTGGGGGTATTTTATTATATAATATATAGGATATACCTATTATCTTTCAAAACTTTGAAAAACTGAATTCTGAAATACTTCCATTCCCAAAGATTTCAGATACAGGATTGTGAACCTATACTGTGGGTCAGGAATTGTCAAACTATAGCTCAGCAGGCCAAATTCAACCCGTTTTTGTAAGGCCCACAAGAACAGTTTTTAAAGGGTTGTAAAAACAAAGAAAAATATGTGGCAGTCCCCTTATGCAGCCATCAAAGCCTAAAGTATTTACTCACTGGCCCTTTACAGAAGAGTTTGCTGACTTTCATCATATATAACTGACTTTAGCCCTGAGAGCTAGTATTTCAGTTATGACTAAAGTGTAACTGGGTTCTTTGGAATAGCCTGAAAATCTAACAACCATTTAGAAACTTCCCATGGAAAATGTGGGAATGTGGTGGCTCAAGAAAATTTGAAGTACCCAAATCTAGCAACGGCAAACTACCCAGTGAAAAGCATTTAAGCTTCAAGAATATGCTACCTCAGCTGGTCAAGGATTCCTGACATGTGGCCTTCTCTTCATGGGAGAGAGAAATTAGTAGTTCAGGAACAATTCCTGTTCTTAGAGAGGAATCCTATTTTGCTCCATAAATGAACTATTTATTTGTTTAGTCCTTGTTTTTTCCTTTATACTTTTCTATGTTGTCCCGCTTAGGGTTTAAAACAAAAACAAAGTACATTCCAATAAGGATGACATTGAGGCACCAGTGAATAATCTAAAGTAGAGTTTGTGGGCACAGTCATTTTCTCCTAAGACTGGCTGTAGATTGCCCACCAGAACCTCCACTTGTGGGATTTTCCAGTGGAATGTTTACTTCTAGTTTGCTGGAAGAAATCTTGGTAACTGAAAGAACAAGAACAGAGTTTCTTTTGAATTATATATGGGTGACACAGAACAAGTATCCAAGGAAACTAAAGAAATGTCCTATTACATCTTCAGTTCTCACAGATCAACCATCTGAAAGACGGTAAAGATAACATCTGAAAGAGTTATTTGAATATTTCATTTCTTAATATTTGCCTGCGGGCATTAATTTTCTTATTTGATAAATATTTATTATTTATTTATGGTAATTATTAAATTTATTATTTATTTGTCATATTGTTAAGGAATATGAGGTAAATCCACTTATATAAGGTGAAAGAAAACATAATAATTAAGATGGACTACAGGCAGGGTAAATATAGGCTTCAGTTTGCTCAGGGCCATCCTTATCTACAACTTTGGTCCCCTCATAATCAAAATACTCCTTTTCACCCTTGAAAACTTTGTGGTTTTGGACACTGAATTATATGGTCAGCCTGTTTACAGACCTATTCAGGTTATTTTTCCTAAACTTTTTGGAAATAGTATAGGATTCAGAATTATAAACTATTTTCTTCTGGAGCAGTGATCAATGTCACTAGTGAGAACACCACTAACTGAGAAATTGGGTTTCATAAGCTTTTGTACTTTCTAGCACTGCACATATCTAGACTAGTAAATAATAAAGGAAGTTCATGTATTAGGGCAAAATAGCCTATGTAAATGTGAGACGGGAGATGTACTACAGTGATAGTGCATGAGAATGTGAGTGGGTGACTCAGAGCAGATCAGGAACAGACTAAACTCCTGGCACCCTTAAATACTTTCTCCACTGACATTACCAACTATACACATTCCGACTGTATCAGGAAAAAGAAATCAGATGCTGCCACAGCCTAGGTCATAAAAAATGGAAAAACAACCCCAAAACAAAAGACAGAACATCATAATCTTGCCAACAAAAGTCTGCCTACACTGTCCCACATACTGTTTCAACAATGTCCTGAGAATAAAAGGGCAGCTCTTTCTTTGCCTATTCTTTTGAGAGACTTTCTCCTCAAAAACATTCAATGGTTGCTTAAAAAAATTTTTTTTTGGTTGAACTTGCGCTATTATTCAAGACGAAAAAAATCCAACTGGCTTTAATTTTTTAAATGATCACTTTCATTTACGAGTCCCAGTAAGAAATTTAAAAGCACACATAAAAAACTACAAACAAAATATACTCCTGGCAGTCACCTGTGAATCATGCTACAGAAATTGAATGCAATCTTTAAAATCTAACCATGCTAATGTAGGTTCATTAAGTTAGAATTGTGATAAATAAGATACAGTAGTTTCTTCAAGCTAAGTTTAGATGTACTTCAAAATAACTTTTCTTTACAAATTTTTAGGGTTTTATAACAATGCTACATTTTGTTTGGGGTGATTCAGAACTAAAGACTCAAGAAATTAAAAATCTTCCCAAAACATTCTCAACTTCTAAGTATAGCAACTTTTGTTTGTTGCAGCTCTTTTGTTATGACCTTATATACTACAGACTTTTGTACATTTTAAATTAAAGTAACTTTCCTCAGGTTACTAACCACAAGTCTATATTGTTTATAAGATACTCAATAATTCATATATTTTCTCCAATGGCAATTAAGTGCCTACTATACATCAGGTACCATTAAGTCTTTCCCCCTAGACCAGAGGTTCTTAATCAGAGGCAATTTTGTTCCTCAGGGGACCTTTGGCAATGTTTAGAGACATTTTTAGTTGTAAAAACTGGGAACATCCTTCTGGCATCTAATAGTAGAGGCCAGGGCTGCTGTACATTTTACAATGGACAAAAATGTCCCTCATAATCAAGAACTGCCCAACCAAATTGTCAACAGTGCTGCTGTTAAGAAATATCAACTCTAGACATTTGTAATTTGCGTTACTAAGACACTGGTAATAGTAGCTGTTGCTAAAACTCATTTAGGTATTTTCACAGCTGAAAAACCCATAGTTCGGTATGGGAGGAGAAATATAGTAAAAGACAGCCTTTTCATGTTTGATGGACAGGTTAAACATTTTTTTTAAACTGGAGATTGATTCCTAGGAACAATATAAAACGTTATTTGCCTAATGCTATATGATAAGAAGTTAATATTTCCAGAGTAAAACAATCATACCTTTTTAACTGCCATAATATATCCTTCTTCTTGAAACATTTTGAAAAATTCACACATGAATGTTTCTTTGAAACTTGACTAAGAAAAAAACACATGGAATTTTATATATGTTAAGTAGAGAACTAAGAATATAATTGACTGTATTTTTAAACTTAGGATTAGGGCCTAAAGGGATTCCGTCGTATACTTCAAGAGAGTTATGGGGCTTGGAGCTGAAGATTTCTCTCAACAGCTGCTGGATGATTATGGCACAAAAAGATACACAAAAGGCTCTTGCATCTGTTAACTAGACTCTCTCTCCCATCTTAGACACATTAGTTTAAATGAAACTGTCTTCTGTAAGGGTGACTAAGGCACAACGTCTAAAAGACAACTATCGCCATCTATACATATCTATGTTTTTGGTTCTGCTTTGTTTTTAACTTGAAAGGGAGTAAAGTGAGGGAGAAGGGATCACAGGGTACAACAACATTTAGAAGTGTGAATACAGAGCAAAAGATGTAAAGACTTACCTTGCTTTTGGACAGACTCCCCCAGCTTCCCAAAGTTTGAATGGTTTTTGAGATGAGAGTTAATGTTCTAACTGTCTGTGGATCCTAAAGAATGTAGAAAAGACACAAAAAGTCTTGTTAGGTTTTCAAGAAATAGAATTTGTGTAAAAAGTAGAATAGAGTGAACGGGCTACTTTGCTCTAAAACAGTGACTCAAAAATGTTCATCCAAACCAGCTAAAATCTAGCTAAGGATTGGCACAATTCACTGAACTAAGGAATTAAGAGACTAAAGAAGCCACATGTAATTGACAGCTCCTCTCAAAGTAATTATATCTAATGACATGTTATACTTTCTTTTGAAAGCCATAATTTAATCAGTATTAATTTTGGGGGGGTGGGTACAGTATGGCAGATGCGATTACCTAAGAAATTGTATCCACTTTTGGAATGTCAATGGCATCTACTTTTTTCTACCATATGACTTAAAATGGCAGTTTCCAAATTTCTGTATTCAACCCACTTGTAAGCATATTCAATACTTTTATGGCTTCTGCAATCAATTCTTTTCACCATGGAAGTAAAGACCTAAATGCAACTTAGGAAATGAGAAGTCACTTAGTTCATGTAGGATCTTAGCAGAAGGTAACTATGTGAGTCTATTATCCAGGCCTACCTACCAGAAAGAAGTAAATATAAATAAAGTTGACTAAACAGTGCTCCCTAATGAATCCTTGCTGCTTCCTTTTTTTTTAAATTGAGGTAATAATTTACATACAATAAAATGAACAGATTTTAAATGTATATAGTCTGATGAGTTTCCACCAATCCATCCATTTGTATAACCAATTCCCTTATCACTACATAAAACATCTTTTTTGTCTGGGAGATTCAAATACCCATAATCTGCCATCAAAAGACATGTTCAAGGGTTTCCCTGGTGGCGCAGTGGTTAAGAATCCGCCTGCCGATACAGGAGACACGGGTTCGAGCCCTGGTCCGGGAAGATGCCATATGCCATGGAACAACTAAGCCCGTGCGCCTCAACTACCGAGCCTGTGCTCTAGAGCCCGTGTGCCACAACTACTGAAGCCCGTGTGCCTAGAGCCCATACTCCGCAACGGGAGAAGCCACTGCAATGAGAAGCCTGCGCACTGCAGTGAAAAGTAGCCCCCGCTCACCACAACTAGAGAAAGTCTGCACGCAGCAATGAAGACCCAATGCAGCCCAAAATACGTAAATAAATAAATAATTTTTTAAAAAGAGATTAAAAAGAATCAAAATAAAATTAAATTTAAATTAACAAAGAAAAAGACATGTTCAAGAAAATTTAGATACAGAAATGCTTTAGTTTAGTGTTTGGTTGACATTCCTTAATATTTTAGTATCCCCACACTGCAAATAGGCAGTGACTGTGAAGGTGAAGAGATGACCAGGATGTAAGGCAATTCTGGAAAAGAAGGAATATCTGAGATATGATCATTACGGTATACTCGTGAAACAGTTACACACCTTAATTAAGGTTATTCAGAAATATTTTAGCTACAACATCCAGAAAATATTTTAGCTACAATATCTATAAAAGGTCCCTCCAATTCTCTACCTTTGAAGAATATAAAATTCTTAACAATGTGCTAACAACCTGAATTTGAGCTGAATTTCATCAAGACTTCCCTGTTCAAATTTGTTTTGAAATCAGTGTTTTAGCTCATTATTTTCCTGAACTGAAAAAAGTGGGCAAACCATACTTTACATAATTTCTGCATGTCAGAGGTTTGTTTACACCAATATGGCCCTCACTACTATTTGACAATCGTATCATTTAGCTACTGCTGATTCCCTAGTGTACTCTACAAAGAAGCTGTTTTAAATTTTCACCCTGCTACTATCTGCCATCATAATTTTTCAGAGATGCCCAGGACCTTAGTCATCTGGCACCTAGTACACAGACTAGCACTAGCATATAGTAGATGCTGTATTACATCTATTAAATTGAACTGAAACGTTGACTCTGTCACCCCTAAACAACATATCCTATCCTTTTTTCCTTATATTAAGTTGAACCATGTGAAATTGCTGTTGACTATTTTTAATCTACAAAAAAAACAAAACAAAACAATTTCACAGGATTCACCATAATACTTCAAAGGAGAAACTGTTCTTTCCCCCGGCAAGTTTATCCTATATCACTCTTTCTTTTAAAGACACTCTTTTGAATCATCCAGTACATTGATATATTAGTAAGGCCCCTTCTGTCTTTAATTTCTCCCTTTCTGTTGGTCTCTTCTCCTCTATTTAAACCATACGTAGCTTTCCCCATTTTTGGAAAAGACATCATTTGATGAGCTCTCTCTCTGAGCTACCATCTCTCACCTAGCAAACATTTACTGAGCACCTACTTGTCCTAGAAATTGTGCCATGTGCTTGGGATACACAAATTGGAAAAAGATCCCGCCCTTGCTGTTAAGGTATTGACAGTCCACATGCAGAGACAATAAACAGACGATTATAGAACAGTATGACAAGTGCCATGACAGAGGAAGCCCCAGGGTGCTACAGGCACGTATGAGAGAGGAGCCTAACCCAGACTGAAGGGTTAGAGAAGTCTGCCTTGGCTGAGTCTTGCAAGGAGCTATCAGTGAGAGACTAGGGGACAGGATGAGAAGGCAAGTTCAATCTTTCTTCTTCACTATGAAACTTCTCAAAAGAATGGTCTACCATGTCGACGTTATTATAACCCATATTTTAAAATTAGTGTTTTTCAAAAGAAGTATTTATTCATGTGTATATGCACACACACAATGTACATGCTTGAATTTGCCCACGTCTTTTAGCAGCAGGGCAAGCTCACTTTTGATATTTTTCCCAGGTAAAACTGCATTCACCTACCTTATTCCTTAATCTTCTGCAATTGGATTTTCTTCTTTTCTACTCTACGAATATTCTCAAAATCCAAAGAACTTATAAATGTAAAATCTAACAACCTTTAATTGGGTCTCCTCCTCCACCACTCCGTAACTTTCAATACTAGTCTTGACAATGTCATCACCCTCAGGTCACTGGGATCATTCCTTGCTCTCAATTCTATAGTATGGATTCTCTATACTCCTTACTTGGTACTAATCAGGTGCTAGTTTTAGATTTATGTATGTAGTTTTAGATTATGTGTCTTATATATTTGCCTTATTTCCCCAATTAGAATGAAAGGCTCACTTAAAAGCAAACAGTAAAGTTATATGACAGTTTGAAGCAATCCTTCTGACGTACTGATTGGAAAGGTGACTTCAAATACAGAGTCTGTGGTTAGAAGGACTTTACTGTAACACCTGTTACAGGGATATGCAAATTCAAGTCTGACTATAAGGCAGGGTCACAAGCTCAGAGGTAGGAGCTCTGTTTATGTCCAGAATGTCATCAAGCTTTTGCTGCCCCACAGTTCTGTACAGCTTCAGTAACACAGCCACAGAAAGGACAGCCCTGTGAACACAAGGCACTGGCCCAATCCTCTGCTGTAGCTACTCAGAGACCATTTGTTCTTTGACAAGAAAGTGTGTGTTGCTGCCACAGCAGCATGGTTTTACTCAGTTCTCAAAGTTAAGTAAGTGGCCAATGTGTAGCTGTCAAGAGAAGCAGTGGCTGCAGAGCCCAGTTTAACTCCAAAACCTGTGGGTCCTCCCTACACTGTATTAGCGAGTTTCCTAAGGGCAGGGAGTGTCTCTTCCTCATCACTGCACCTCCAGTGCTGAGCACAGCACCTGGTACACTGTAGGTGCTCAAACACCACCTGACTGCCTAAGGGGCAGGAAGGAACAGGGGTAAGCTTACAGCCTGGGAAGACTGAGTGGGTCACAGTCAGTGAACTTTCTTAATCCAGTTCAAATTGAGTGAGATCAAGTCATAATTTATTAGTTGTGTGACCTTGGAGAAGTTCTTGAATTGTGGTTTTCTTATCTATAAATAAAGATGAGAATAGAATTTACCTCACAGGGTTACTGGGAGGACTAAGTAAGTTAGAACATATAAAGTACTTAGAAGAAGGCCTAGTACAAAGCAAGGACTAAATAAATGTTGGCTTCTATTATTATTATTTGTTATAAAAATCAGCAACAGAAACAATTAGATAAGATTATAAAATGTTTGGAACATAAAAGGTTAAAGAATTAGCAATAATACACTGTAGGAGAAGGAAAAAGAAACAGCAAAAATAAGGAATTTTAAAATGTTAAGAAACATGTAAATCTATGCAGTGCAGATTCAGATTTAAGTAACTAAATACGACTTCAGAACAGAAAGATTATATGCCTTAAGTTTTAAATCTCATATATTTATATCATCATCTCAGGTGAATAAAAAGTAAAAATATGGAGATACCAAACAAATTACATTCCAATGAAAGTTTCTACACCTTTCAGAAATGAGCCTCTTGAAATTTCCGTGAGATTTAAAGATATCTGCAAGATCAAACTAAACCTATAACTAATGAAAGAAGAAAAAGACATCCCTGTGTTATGGAAATTTACAAACATACAGAACAGCAGAGGGGAAAGATCATGAATCTTCTTTGTACCCATCACCAAGCTGCAGCTATTACCAACATAGTATTATCATTCATGTGCATATCTTTTAACAACAATAACAAAAAAATAGAATTTTCTGCCTTCTCTGAAAGAATCAAATGGCTAAGAAAAATGCCCAGGAAATTTAAGTATCCGTTATAAGAAAACATAGCCAAGTGAAATTTGCCTGTTATTTTATCTTTTCTTATTTTAATAAAAATAAATTAAAATGGAATAAAGCTTTGAGAAGAACAACACTTACTGGATGATGAGGTCGCAAATGAAAAGTATGAGGTGATACTACTGCTACAGCAAAGAAACGAAGAAACACAAAGCTGCTCACTGCAGAATACTGAACATGAGGGTCATCTGCAGGAAAAAAATGGTGAAATGTCATGCACAAAAACACTGAATTAAAAAACAAAGATGACCAGGTAAAAAATATTGGAAAAACATGTAAATTAAAGAGGAGATAAATATAATTTGTATAGATAAATATAACTTGTAAGAACTGAGTTGATGAAATGATAGTAATGGCTATGAGTAAATTAAAGGAAAAAAATCCTATGACTAAAAAAAAATCTGAAAGAAATAATAAAGAAAGTGAAAGACAAAGCTGCTAGGTTGTCAGAACTATTTTAATTTGGAAAAATACCTCTTTCCTCATCTGCAAGAAGAGACTCCTGAAATTACAACAAAAATAAAAGTAGTATCTAGCACTACCTAGTGGTAATACTGAATCCCCTAAGGCTAAGATAGGCGATTGTCTTCAGTTTTAGGATACTGTTTCAATTTTCCCCTCAAAAATCTTGACAATATCAAAGGTTATGTAATATAAACAATTAGACAGAAATCTTTACTTTAAAAAAGCTACCAATATTCCCTATAAAAATGCAGATGAACTGAAGACAACTTGTGGCTTTGATCATTCAGCTACAGCTTTTGTTGCTGACTGGAGTCAACACTTAAGGCAATAATCAATCAGATGGTAAAGAAGCAGGTGAGGGAAACAATGTCTGCATTTGGTCTGAGTTTTAACTCTTCTAAGTCACTCAGCAGGTGGTCACCCACAAGTCATTTAATGTGTAGTTCTTTAATAATACTTGCTTCCCATGACTGCCTCCCCACTCCCCACCCATCTTCCCAGGGCAGTAAGAACAAATGAGAAAATAATGAAAATACTTTATGAGAACAGAACTATCACTACTGGAGTCTACTGAGAATATCTAAGGCCAACAAAAAGATAGTTCAGGAAATATGTTTGCATTTATTAAAAAATCACAGGATGTGTTTTAGATTATTCACATAAACAAGAATTAAACAGCTAATGCATACTGAAGGCCAAATTCACTGGGTAGTGTAGAGTACGCTGATTAGTAGCATGCTTTGGAGTGGGCCGGGCCCAGGTGTGAGACCCTGCTTGCCTGCTGGCCATGTCACGGGCCTTGGGCAAATTACTTGACTTCCCTAAACCTCAGTTTCATTAACTACTGAAGGGGAGCAGTACCTATCTCAGGTGGTGTTGTGTAGGTGAGAGAGTGGAGATAATTCAGGCTAGCACTGTGCCTGTTCACTAAGTCCTCCTCAATGTGGTTATTATGATCTAACACACTATTTAAAAATATAATTTCAGTCAGCATTTCATCTTTCCATACTTTAATGTCTCTGCTCCCCTTACTTTCATTACAAAGTCTAGATTTAGTATGCTTATTTCAAGTTAACTGTTTACATTTTTACTATAATTAGCAAAGACATCTAGGGCTGAATTTATCTACATGTTAGTTAGACAACTCAACCCCACTTTAGCTTTGGGTAATTTAGTGGAGCAGCAGATAACTGCACACACCTGTGTGCACATAACACTTAAAAAATACGATGAAATAGCAAAATCTCTTCAGATGGTTACAGAAATAAACTTACAGTTTCACACGGCTGGATAAGACTGATAATTTAAGCAGCTGCCTTATCTCCTTACCCTCCCCCCCATTACAGGCAGATCTGGAAAGACAGCCATAGTAAGTTTATTTACTTATCAGAGATGCATATAATTAGAATAATTCCAAGTGTTGACAATCAGAGACAGCAACTCTTAATTTAATTGAAATGTTTCTAAGCAAAGCCTTGACACAGGTGTTCTTGCAGAATTAAAGCATGCCAGATATTGATATGTTACCTCAAAATTCTATGTATATTGCAACAGAGATGTTTCTAATGTCTAAAACCATTTTTGCAAAAACCTCTCATCATAAGACCTTAGCATTCTCAAACTGTCAAATCTAGTCAGTTGTACAGAACTTAAAAATTCTCACTATTTTGAATGGATGCAAGTGGAAAAGGTAGTTGGTACAAATAACAAAGCTGTTTTTGTTTATCATAATATTTAACAGTCTCGTAAGCAGCTGGTATAAATACTTATATACTGTTATGGTTCTAAATTTCTGCCTTTCTTAAAATTAGTGTTGATTTTGATTTGCTTGTATAAAGTTGCTATTATATTGAAATAAACAAGAGTATTCTGTTTTGAGATTACAAGAAAATTAAATCAGATGTTTCATTAAAATGCTACAACTATTTTGAAAAATGAAAGAAGACTATATACTTAACAAACCATAAACACATTCACATAAACTAAATAGATAATAAATCTACAGAAAAATCAAGTATAGGAAAAAAAAAGATGTATTTTAGTAAAACAAGGCACTTACTAGGAAATCTTTGAGTGGCCATTTGCCTTAGAGAATAAAAGATATCACACATTACAGTGGGGCAACTCATACTTGATTTTACAATTGTACTGAATAACTTGTCTACATAGTAGCGCAGATTCTCCTGTAGGATTTAAAAAGGTAAACATTAAGATTTTGACTTTTATACATCTTCAATAGCCTTTATGGAAAAAAAATGCAGCGAAAATGAGATACATTAGGCAGTCACCATCTAGTATTCTAAAGCTTTGCTTCCCTTCTCTAAACGCACTCAGCTAAAGGACAATTGCATCCTGAACTCATTTAATGAATTAGATTTAGACTAGTTAGATATAAGAGGTGAATGTACGGAATAAAACTCATAAGAAGCAGCAGAGAATAAAATGATCCAAAGAGAAATGAGGGAAATAACATTCTAAAAACTAGACATAAGAAATGCTGCTAATAGTATAGGCATTATGCAAATAAAAAGCACTGCTTCCCTCCAAATAACATCACTACAACATAAGTGGGAGATAGGTATACCATTAAGACCAATTTTAATGCAGTTATAAAGACAGAGAAGACTTACCTTATTATTTTCTACATTATCTCCCTCTTTCAATTTAATAGGATCAATTTCACAGGATTTTGAGGATTCACATATCTGGAAAATAGATTAATTTTTCATCTAATGCTATTTTGTAAATAATTTGGCAAAATGAAAATAACCATTATTTTTCTGATCATACAATTATAAAAATTAAAACTGTAACAAAGTTTAAAACCCCCATCTAGAGATAATGTATACAATATGCCTAAAGAACTGTATCAAAAAACATTTCTCATATATTTGAAACTCCAGCTAAAATAAACCCTATAACAAAGAAATAATTACGTAGAGTATACTACAATGTGACCTTCAAGTAAAAATCCATTGATGGAAAAGTAAATCATTTACTTTACTTCTTTTATTTTACTTCTAAAGTGTTCACCTGTGTGAATGGATATATCATCCCCATCAGTAGATAACTTGATGAAAGAGATGCTATAATAAGGACAAACTATTATTAGTATCAGAGGTTATATTCTGTACCTCATCTAGAATAGGTTTTAATGTTACTTTCAGGTAGTGCCTTCCCACTATTTTCATCATCTCATCCAGACATCGGGTAGCCAAGGAATTTCCTCTAAAAATTGTGTTTGCATCTCTGAAATACAAATAGAAATAAGGTGAAACCAAGTGTAATAAACAAAGGCTGTAAAATCAATAATGAGGCATTTGACTTTGGTCATATATACAGTTTTAGTAATTTTTACCAACCTGCTACAATTAGGATTTTCAAACTTACCAAAAACATAAAAAAATAAGTTAGCAAAAAAAAAGTAACCTATATTTGAACTACAAAAGTAGTGTGTGTCTAAAACAAGTGTTAGACTATGACAGGAACAGGAAGCCATCTGATTGCTTTTAATGTCACACATGGGCATATAAGGGTGCTACATAATGGATAAGGAGGAAAAAACCCTTCTGTCCTGGTGTTTTATTTGTGACATGTGACTCATTACAATAAAGAAGCAAAGATTAGTAACAGGAAATTTAAACAATGAGTGAAAAAAATCTTTTAATTGTTAACTTTACTGTTGGTGGATACTGCTTGCTAACTTAAAGAACTGCCTTTTATTACTTGCTAAGCAGTTCTTTTAAGACCTCTATACAGAAAGGCTGGTCAATACAAAAGAACTGAGATTACAAAAACAATCTGGCAAATTAAGGTCCAATTTCAACAGCACATAATTAACATTTAATAAAATATAACTCTTACTGTGTATCTTTCAAGTCTAATTCAGCTACTGCAGTGGCAAAAGGAACAAGTTTATCATGGTGGAGCAGCAGTCGTACAAGGGGCAAAACAGCATCATTTTTATCACGACATATTTCACCCAAAATGTAAGCAGCTGAGGCAGATATCGGCTAGAATACAGAAAGGTAGAAAACAAGCACAAAATCAAAGAAGCATGATTAAATATTCAATCATTAGCCTTTAAAAAGTAATTCAAATATGTTCATTAATGATAACTGTTGTATAGAATAATATTTAATTTTCTAGATTTTTATCAGAGATGAAATTTGGAGCAGATATTGGTATACAGTACTCTAGTTCAGAATATATATATATATATATATATATATATATATATATATATATACACACACACACACACATAGAGTGTGTGTGTGTGTATATATATACATATATACACACACACACATGTATATATAGTTTTAATAAAACCTGATACTCTGAAATCTTCTCCTCATAATTTACAGAATTATTTTAGCCTTTCCATATTAAGTAACACACAAGATTTTTAAAGTACCTGAACATCTGGTGATTTTAGCAGCAAAGTTTTCAAAGGACCATAGTACTCTGAAGGAAGCACATAGTCTTCTGTATAACATATATTTAATCGAAGGGATCCCAGGTCATCAGTTTTAGATGACTTATTTCCATTGTCTCTTGGTTGTAGCAAGTACCTAAAGTAAAAATAGAATCAATTCTATGCAACGGTAATGGGCATCAAAGTTGGTGAGGTAAACAAGCAGCTAAGCTATCCAAAAACTAAATCAAAAAAGTCAACTTAATATATAATGTTAGGATAATTCATTAAATAGCACACTATTAATTTTCAGAGGCTTAATAGTGGCTGTCTATTGAAACAGAAAGCTAAAAATAGATTTTAATCCAGGAAAAAAAAGTATAGATAATACAAAAATCAAGATTTCAAAAGGACTGAATAAGAGTTTGATTAGCTTGCAGGTTAGGAAAAAAATAATAAAAAATGAAACACAAAATCCAACATATTATCAAAAATAACTCTTTACCAACTAAATTTAAGAAAGACACATTTGGTTGAAATAGATAAGACATACTACAAGAAGGTATAAGTGATCTCATTTTAAAGTAAATCCTACACTGTAAAATTTTGAACTTATTTTTTAAAAGTTAGTGGTTGAAGGTTTATAAAGGATTTTTATATTATTAAAGAATTAACAGTGCAAATATATTGAAAATGTTTTAATTTGCAAAAATCAGATTCACATGAATTTTTCCAGGTAAGTAAAAGGCAAAAAATATATATGTAAAAAATAGAGGCAGCTTTAAATATTCCAAGGAAAGAGAAGTGTTTAAAAATCAAGAGAAGTTTGTAGGACCAAAACCAGAAATCTAAGTTATTTTTAAAGACTTTCTGTCATGGAAATTTAAAAATACATACAAAAGTAAAAAGAGTAGCATACTGAACTCCCATGTACCATCACCTAACTTCAATAATTATCAACTCAAGGTTATTCTTGTTTTAGCCGTCTCTCTACTCACTCCTCCCATCCCACTCCTGCATTATTTTAAAACAATTTCCAGGTGTTTTATAATTTCATCTATAAATATTTAAGTATATATAACTATAAATATATATATAAACTTTAAAAAATCATTACTATCCAGTCAGTATGCAAATTCTCCCAAACTTAAACAGTTTTCTATGTTCTATTCAAATCCAAGTTTTATAGATTGTAATTGGTTGATAGCTTAAGTTTCTTTTAACCTATAGATTCCCTCTAACCACTAAGAAATCAGGTAATTTATCTATACAGTTTTCCAGACTTGGGACTGTGTTAACTCTATCTCCATGATGTCATTTAACATGTTCTTTTGTCTCCTCTGTATTTCCTGTAGTATTGTAGATAGATCTAGGGGCTTGGTTAGATTCAGATTTCATATTCTGGCAAGAACATTTCATTCAGAGTGTTGTGTAGTCCCAACAAGAGGCACTAATGTCTGACTGTTTTCTCTTCTTGTGATATTAGCAATCACTGATGACTACTGCCGAGAGTCATTAATCTGCACAGGTTGCAAAATGATAACTATAATTCTATCATCCCTCCTTCACTCATTAGCTAGAATGCTTTTTATAAAGGAGTCAGCAGTTTTGATATTTACTTTGGATGTCTTCCCCTAACAGACTAACTTGTTTAAAAATAGAAGAGAGGGGGTTTTAATAGAATTCTAGCTTTCAGAAAGATATGATAAAGATATAAAAGAGAACTAGAGAATTAACCAAGAAAAATTTAAAAGATGAAGGAATGGTAGTGTAAGGAGAAGAAATTATACAGAAATTATATCACTACCCACAAAACAGGAATTCTTGTCTCAGAAGACCAACCTTCAGAACTTCTAGTCTCTGATTTGAGAAATAATGATTTAAAGAATTTGCCTATGGAAATAATTGGAAATAAGCCCATCAGCAAAAATGACTCTGAAGTGCCTCTAAGGGAAGTCTAGCTGGCTGCTCCCCAAGCATCCCGACGTGGGCATCACTTTGGTCAGTTTCCAACAATGCAGTGTATGTTCTGTAGCTTTGCAGACTCAGATACTTAGTTTTAACAGCACATCTCAAAGTGAACCCGAATTGCAATGATTGAGCACAGAGACTAATATATTGAAAACAGAAGGCCAATTACTAAATTTATGAAAAGAAATACTGTTGGCCCTTGAACAACATGGGTTGGAACTTCATGGCTCCTGGAAGTAATCCCCCGTGGATACCGAGAAAAGACTGTACAACAGTCAAAGGGCAAACAGACCCACACTTTTCTGTGACTGATACATTTTATGATGGAAACGTTAATTCACAAAGTAGGGAGGAAAGTGACAATACTAGTAAAAGCAACACGCTCACCGCCACCGCCGTGCACTTATCACTTGGCTTCAACAATCATCACCATTTCCCATAGTGTTGCATCTAGATCTCCTACTTCAACTAATACCTTTTTTTACCTGTTAACACAATTGTTTATGTTTGATCAATAAGCTACATGGAAAGCCAAATTATTTATCAGAAGGTGCTGTGGTGAGTACAGAGACACAACACGGAGATCTAAGGAAATCTTAAGAATCTCTCAGCTAAGACAATTTTGCCAAGGAAAGAACAATACTTCTAGAACAGAATCCCCTTACCGCTTGACTGTGCTTGAATGGGCAGCAGCCACCCACGTTGGCCTCTTTGGGATACATTTTTATTCTGCCCCTTCTATTTTAACTCATGTTTTCCGTATATGGAAGGGTAAAATTACTTGTATTACAGTTAAAACCCAGCCTCCCAGGGACTGTGCCTACCCATCCTAAACAGTGTCCTCATACTCTAGTCAGGTTACAGACTCTGTTTTGGTTTGTTCCATAGAAATTATACTCAGAGGGCATCTCTAATTCCCTTATCTCCGAATTACTGGGGGAAGGAATATGCTTTATCCCTCTGGTACTCTCATAAAACTACAAAATACCTGCAAAATAGGTCTAGAGTCCGAACATGGCACATTCTTTGCAGAGGGATTAGGGCAGTGTTATGCCAGTTATTCGTTTTTATGCATACACTGTTCTAGGATGCTCAGGAACTCCAGAAGGGCTTGCTCCTGCCACTCTTTTTAAACCTGTCTCCTTGGGTTTCTTTGGCAGGATAAGAAATTCCTATGGACAAAATACTTCACCCATGTCTACCTGAACAAAATACAGAATTTCAGAATTGTCCTACCCATTCCTTGAAAAGATCATTGTTTTAAATGAGAAGGGACCACTCACTCAATTTTCTTTTTAATAATATTTTATAAGCAAGGAGCACTCAAATCTTTGCTGACAGCTTAAAACAGAGAATATTTTTGAGTTTTAAACATATTCAAAAATATTTATGCCAAAGTACAAATTTATTATGGTACATTGGTTAAGAGCACAAACTTTGGAGTCAAAGAGTTCGGTCCAAATCACAGCTGTATGACCTTGGGAAAACTGCTCAATCTCTCTGTGCTTGTTTCCTTACCTCTTAAATAAGGGGTAATAATAGTATCTAACTTATTTAATCCCTAAAGAGGTTATATAAGTAAAGCACTTAGAATAGTGCCTTGTACACAGCAAATGTTACTTATAAAACATTTATATACATATAACTGTTACCACTTAAAATATATTAAATAGCTTTTCCGGTAAACGGCCTGAGGTAACCTCTAAAAATGGTTCGTTATTCACTTGACCCAGAAAACCACAAAAAGTCAGGCAAGTCAAGAGGTTCAAATCTTCGTGTTCACTTTAAGAACACTCGTGAAACTGCCCAGGCCATTAAGTGTATGCATATCTGAAAAGCCACCAAGTATCTGAAGGATGTCACTTTACAGAAGCAATGTGTGCTATTCCATCATTACAATGGTGGAGTTCGTAGGTGTGCCCCAGGCCAAACAGTGGGGCTGGACACAGGGTCGGAGGCCCAAAAACAGTGCTGAATTTTTACTGCACAGGCTCAAAAATGCAGAGAGTAATACTGAACTTAAGGGCTTAGATGTAGATTCTCTGGTCATTGAGCACATCCAGGTGAACAAAGCCCCCAAGATATGGCACAGGACTTACAGAGCTCATGGTCGGATCAACCCATACATGAGCTCTCCCTGCCACACTGAGGTGATCCTCACAGAAGAAGAACAGATTGTTCCTAAACCAGAAGAGGAGGTTGCCCAGAAGAAAAATATACCCCAGAAGAAACTGAAGAAACAAAAACCTATGGCCCGGGAATAAATGCTGCAAAAAAATAAATGCAAGTAAAAGTTAAAAAACATATATATGTAAAATAACTATACGTAATGTCATTATTTATATAATTATGTACATGTAATTTATTATTTTAAAACATTGTTACAAAAATCTCAATTTAAACAATCTAAAGGAGCCCTGGTGAATTAAGCAATCTTGTATGAATTAGAGCTAAAAAGAAAAACCTCAAGATTTGTTAAGTAGAGGATATCTGGTGTGTCTGAGGTCTAGGGATACAAAAAAAAAAACCTCAAGTATATTTTCTTCAGTTTTTGAATGAAGTGTTTCAGTTTGAAAGAATAAGGAACAGGAAACAAAGAGAAGTTATCAACTGGAAGTGGCACTCAGTTGCTCACATGTATTCTTTTCATTCACAGTTAGACAAAAAAGCAATCCTAATGCTCTCAAGAGTCAGCAGTTTTGACAGCCCCTTAACAGAAAAAAAAATCAGCATCTGAAAAATTTTAACACAGTCTGTATAATTAAAATTGAGGTAGGCAGGCAAAAACTACAATTATTTGTGTATAATGCTGCCTAATCCGGAAAATAACTGTTCAGAGGCACCTTTACTAATACTTAAATGTTATTTCTGGTTCCAGAAAGATAATTATTATCAACAGATTTTTACTAAAGATAGGAGATTAAAGATAGGTGCCAAAATTAGCAAACTACAAAACCAACTCATCTTAAAGTAAATATTAATCTAGTTTTAAATTTGTATAAAGTGCTTATATTGAAAAAAATTCCAACCATGTGTTTTATTTACTACTTGAATCTTACTTTCAAAATTTTAAATTATAACATGAAAGGATGTTTGCATCTATTTTCTTAATGTTCATTTTGGATCATTTAGGAGGAAATTACTGTGCCAATGTGTACAATCACACAAAGGCTTTGCACATGTTAAGTTCTCTGACACTGATGTAACTGGTGAAATGAGACTGGACTAGATGATCACTAAGGTTCTCTTTATTTATACAATTACAAAACAATGGAATACTGGTACCAAAAAAAAAAAGATGCAGAAATTCTATATGTACTGATGTGGAATAATGGTGATGACAGCAGCAATAACTATAATGATGAGAGCCTGAGTTATACCCATGGTATACCCACTTGTAACTTACTTTACATGAAACCAATTCATCCTCTAACAACTTTGGGAGGCAGGTACTGTTTGTACTATCCCCATTTGATAGCCAAAGAAAGCAAAGGCATGCAGGTGGAACAACTTGTCCAAGGTCACCCAGGTAGTTAATGACAGAGTTGGGATTTCAACCAAGGCAGTTTCGTTCTGGAGTCCATACTCTTAACCACTATAAAAAGTCAACAAATACTTACTGAAGTTCTACTAAATTGAAAGTGAAAAAAAAGTAAGGTACAGAATATGATACAGTATGTGTCCATTAAGGACCTAATTAAACTCAAAAACTTTTGCACAGCAGAGGAAACCATAAACAAAATGAAAAGACAACCCACAGAATGGGAGTATGTATTTGCAAACGATGAGACTGACAAAGGATTAGTCTCCGAAATTTACAAACAGCTCATGCAGCTCAATATCAAAAAAAATAACCCAATCAAAAAATGGGCAGAAGACCTAACCAGACATTTCTCCAAAGAAGACATATGGATGACCAAGAGGCACATGAAAAGATGCTCAACATCACTAATTCTTAGAGAAATCCAAATCGAAACTACAAGGTATCACCTCACACCAGTGAGAATGGCCATCATCAAAAAATTTACAAACAATAAATGCTGGAGAGGGTGGAGAAAAGGGAACCCTCCTACACTGTTGGTGGGAATGTAAACTGGTACAGCCACTATGGAGAATAGTAAGGAGGTTCCTTAAAAAACTAAAAATAGAGCTACCAGATGATCCAGCAATCCTACTCCTGGGCATATATCCGGAGAAAAACATGGTTCAAAAGGATATGTGCACCCCAATGTTCATCGCAGCACTGTTTACAATAGTCAAGACATGGAAGCAACCTAAATGTCCACTGACAGATGAATGGATAAAGAAGATGTGGTACATATATACAATGGAATAGTACTCAGCCATTAAAAAAGAATGAAATAATGCCATTTGCAGGAACACAGATGGACCTGGAGATTATCATACTAAGTGAAGTTAAGTCAGATAGAGAAAGACAAATATCATATGATATCGTTTCTATGCGGAATCTTAAAAAAAAAAAAAAAGACACAAATGAACTCATTTACAAAACAGAAACAGACTCACAGACTTAGAGAATGAACCTATGGTTACCAGGGGGGAAGGGTGGCGGGGAGGGAGAGTTAGGGAGTTTGGGATTGACAAGTACACACAATGCTATATTTAAAATAGATAACCAACAAGGACCTACTATATAGCACAGGGAACTCTGCTCAATATTCTGTAATAACCTAAATGGGAAAAGAATTTGAAAAAGAATAGACACGTGTATACGCATAACTGAATCACTTTGCTGTACACCTGAAACTAACACAACATTGTTAATCAACTATACTCCAACATAAAATAAAATTTTTTTTAAAATGTGTACATTTGTGTAACGAATGGGAAAGAAGGATATATCCATGTCTGCCTATACTTACATAAAATATTTCCACAATCTCAAACTAGTGGCTGCCTCAGAAGAGGGAAAATTGTTAGCTGGGGGACAGGGGCAGGAGATAGGCTTTTACCTTTTGAACTGTGAACCATGTGAGTATACTACCTATTCAAAAAGTCTAATCAAATTCTGTGATCTACATATGATAAAGTTAAAACTAGATATTATCAACACTAATGAGCTAGAATATTAAGATTAGAAAGAATATGCCTGGGCTTCCCTGGTGGCGCAGTGGTTGAGAATCTGCCTGCCAATGCAGGGGACACGGGTTCGAGCCGTGGCTTGGGAAGATCCCACATGCCGCGGAGCAACTAGGCCCATGAGCCACAACTACTGAGCCTGCGCTCTAGAGCCCGTGAGCCACAACTACTGAGCCTGCACATCTGGAGCCTGTGCTCCGCAACAAGAGAGGCCACGACACTGAGAGGCCCGCGCACCGCGATGAAGAGTGGCCCCCGCTCACCGCAACTAGAGAAAGCGCTCGCGCAGAAACGAAGACCCAACACAGCCAAAAATAAATAAACTAATTAATTAATTAAAAAAAGAAAGAAAGAAAGAAAGAATATGCCTGAAATCCTGAAGGTAAATAAAGCTTTTCCTGAGTTTTCATGTAGTTACCATCAACCCCACAAGGGGATGCTGCAGCTCTACAATTGACAAAGGAGGCTGAGTTTTAATTTGACTTAAAAGAAAACTACATTCACATTTTTATATTTCCTTACATGCAGAGAAGTATAAATGAATTAGAAGATGTTTCTATTTCATGTTGTATAAAATTTAATACATACTTTTTGGCAGGTTACTTTTAAAATATTATTAGCAAAAAAAAAAAAATCTATGGGAATAAAATTAATTTGTTTGTTAGTGTTCTTACATCCTGCCTAGGTAGTTCTACAAATTTTGCCAAATTTGGAGGGCCTCCAAATTTGGAGACCTCTTACTTAAAATAAGGCTATAATGGAACATTTCAAGTTCACTTTGAGGGGCCTTGGGAGGCACAATGACTCACATTTTATTTTGTACCAAGTAGCATGGCATATCATTTTAAAGACTTAATGAACTGAGTTCAGAAATTTTCATTTTAAAATGTACTTCCCTGGTGGTCCAGTGGTTAAGAACCCACCTTCCAATGCAGCGGATGCGGGTTCGATCCCTAGTCGGGGAACTAAGATCTCACATGCAGCGGGGCAACTAAGCCAACGCACCACAACAAGAGAGCCCACGTGCCGCAACTACTGAGACCGCATGCTCTGGAGCCCACACACCACAACTAGAGAGAAGCCCGCGCACCGCAATGAAGATCCTGCGTGCCACAACTAAGACCCGATGCAGCCAAATAAATAAACGAATAAATATTTTTTAAACAGTAAGCTAATTTTATAGAAGATGGAAGAAGACTGGCAGGGGTGAATGACAAGCCTCAAATGTTCATCAGTTTTTCATAGTGACCAAGTTTCCATCTATGGATACATTTTGGAAATTACAGCACATAAAACGCCATCATAAAGACTAATAAATCTTAGATCTGCATTAGCAAGAGGTAAAAATAAAATAAAATTTTTGAGACTCTAAATATCAGTCTAAGGACTTCCCTGGTGGTCCAGAGGCTAAGACTCCGCGCTCCCAATGCAGGGGACCCGGGTTCGATCCCTGGTCAGGGGAACTAGATCCCACATGTTGCAACTAAAGATCCCACATGTTGCAACTAAAGATCCCGCATGCCACAACTAAAAGATTCTTCATGCCACAGTTAAAGATCCCGCATGCTGCAACTAAGACTTTGGATGGATGGATGGATGGATGGATGGATGGATGGATGGTTGGTTGGATGGATGGATGGATGGATGGATGGATGGATGGATGGATGGATGGATAGATAGATAGATAGATAGATAGAAAGAAATATCAGTCTACTAGGGAGAACTGTTTGAGGACAACAGAGTCCAAAGTGAAGAATGCCTGACGGCACTCAGGAGAAGCAAAATCCTCAAGGCAAATGAGACTGCTGTCCACAGTAAGAAACATCTGAACACTGTTTCAACTCCTCTTCCAGGCAACTGAAACTGAGCCCTAAAAAGGGGGCCTTAAGAGGCAAATGAGAAAGGCATGCTGTTTATACTCAGTTGAAACCCAAGTCTAGCATGAGGGCTACTGGGCAACCTACTGGAAGGGAAAGGATATACACGCTTTTAAGTGCTGTAGACAGAAAAAAAAACAATAGTTTCACACTGAATCTACTAAGGAAACTAACATCAGTTTAATGTCCGAACATTACCATGAGTTTAATGTCACTATTAGAAGTCACGAAAAGGTAATATTGTAGCCAATACTGAGCCACTAGAGCTCCTGAAAAGTGTGTTAACTGGATCAGCTCAACAACATCTAGATCCTAGGCATTTAGAAAATAACATCAGAGCCATCCATGGTGCATTTCAATGGTATTTGGGGTAGGAAAATCACTGGTGAGATCCCGTAAACAGCTGAATCCCTAAAATAAACCTTTTGCTTTCAAACATCCACAGTTGCCATGCCCATTAATAAAGCTTCTGAACTACAGATGCTGATTTGTGATCAAGCATCTTCTCACATGGGCAACTCTTACGTAACGTTCAAAATGTTTTATATTTTTTCTTTAGAGTTAAGATTAAGTTTTTGAACAGGAAAATATTCCTAGGCAATTCAGTTCTTTTCTCTCAGTACCAGAGGACAAGTCATAAAACTAATATAATTGTACTTATATTTCTACAACAATAAATTAATGGCCAAATCAGTTAATGTTAATAACTTTGGGCTTATCCATTAAAACTTAAAATATGCTCAAAGCAAGCATTTATTTGCATATACAGTGCATGAAAGGGGATGACCTACTATGTAGCTCACTACAATGTTTGTCTTCTTACCAGGCTTGATGAGAAGCATCATTTCTTAACACGTTCACAGGAACCTTAATCTCACCGAGGAAAACATCTTGGACCAGGTTTCCATTGTTCCACAAGTCGATCCTGAAAATTTAAAAACTGGCTTTATTTTTTGCAAACAATGTGTAAGAGAACGCACATGACCAAAAAGCTTCAAATTACTATGATTCGTATTACAGCACTAATTTACGGTTCTGGGTACTTCTGCCATGAGCATCTTTGCCTCAAGCACTTTTTGCCGCAAACGTTTTCACCACATAACTAATTGGTCAAAGGCAATTTTGTGATAAAAGATAAAATAAAATAAGAGAGACATTAAAAAAGACACAAAGATAAAAAATAAACAACAAAATTAAAAAGACTTTATTGCAAAATACAAAGTTTATTTGAACACATTCAAAATGTGTGTAAATTCATGGCAATGCTGCGCAAATACTGACTCTATTTTGTGGGCTGTACCTAAACGCTTATCTTCCAAGCCTTTCGTTCACAGTATTTCACACGTTGTTTTTGTTTTTGCTTCTTGATTTGTCTCCTCATTCAGCATTGCACGTTTTTCCCTAAAATTTCTTCCTTCGTCGAGACAGGTACGCGTTTCCAGACACTAGGACGCGTATTGGTTTCTGAGTTTTGTACTGAAGCCTCCACACTGTTGTTTGTTCTTGCCACAGTGTCACATGTCTGCTGATGGATGCTTCGAAGTTCTATGAGAAATGTGGCTTTGCCTCTGCGCCTTGCAGGCCCTCAGCCTCTTTCTCCTCCAATGTGGTGTGTTTCCAAATAAGAAACCAACTCTTGGGGCAAATCACCGTCACCTGTCTGCTCAATGAAGCTATCAATAATGTCGATAACCAGGAGAAATGCTAACACATTTCAACCAGCTGAAACCAAACTGTCAACCAGTTATTTTATTTTTCACAGCAAAGCTGACTTATGGCCAATTAGTCATGTGGCGAAAATGTCTGCGGCAAAAATGCCTACGCCAAAGATGCTTATGGCGAAAGTACCAGACATAATTTTACATGCTTAAAAACAAGAGATGTTAGCATTGTCTTATACCTCACTATCTAAACTAAGAAAGCAGAATACTGCAGTAGCTTTTACTTAAAAGCATAGAAAGTGACTATCTTAAATAATCTAAAAGAAAGCACTTAAGTTTCTTAGTTTCCAAGTCTACGCTTTATTTTAACCTGTAAAAATAAGGACTACAGAGTTCCTTTTTTGTTTTTGAGAAAAGAAACCAACACAAGACTACAGTTTCTTTCTCAATTAAAACCAGTTAATAATGTAAAGATAGGTGATTTAGAAAAATACATTACCTGATCATTCCAAACATGTGATTAATACACCCTTTAGACGAACACACTGTTAACACCACACCTATACATGCATTTACAAAACTTTCCCCTCCCAAACAGCATAGATATTTAAGACCTAGGAAATAATAGCACAAACTTCAAACACATGCACCTGTTGAATCATCTTACAAGACTTCTTACCTCACTGAAATTTCTGTTAGACAGCAGATATGTTAAGAAGAATAAAAAAATTATTTCTAAATTGGCTAATATATAATTACTTTTCTATATATTCTTTGCATCCATTATGCTATGATTTAGAAATTTACGGAGCAATTAAGTTTGGGAAAAACTAAAAATATAATAGAATAGGTGAAAATTAGCTCATTTTATTTTTAAAATAAATACACCTTAACTATTAGTACAAAGAAATCGGATTTTGAAACGATTATTTGGATTTAAATTAGATGCACATTCCTCTAAGTTTCATCGATTAAGTTGCTAAAGAGAATTCTGTTAAGCTTGAGTCACCTTTTTCAGTTAAATTTAGGATTTTCTTTTGGCACAGAACATAGCAATTCTGTAAAACCCCAAGACACATACCTAATTTCCAGCTTTTCAATGTCCTCCTCTTCTACCTGAAACTGGGACTTTCTGGTGTAACTACTGGATCTGGTTACCTACAAACAAAATATTTTAGTAAAAAAAATTTTTAAATATCTTTTTCTTACATGAACTTTAAAAAACTATCATCCCTAAAATGTTCGACTGTGTATATTATAAACAGAGGAAAATGCCTAAGCAATATTTTACCCAAAAGATAAATACAAAAACAGCTACGGAAGTAGTAGCAGAGTGGCAAGAATAAGTGGCAAAAAAAAATATCAAAGTCAACCTTACCTCCATACCCTTCCTTATCAACTCAATCTATGGCAACACTGGGTTCCCTGGCTCACATGTAATCTCTTGGTGACTCAGAGTAAAAGTGTTCTGTTTCAGGGAAGCTGCATAGGCTAGGCACTGTCTGAAGACCTTCCCACATTTCTCAAGATACCAATGCCACCCGTACACTTCCTTCTCACATTTTTACCAAAAACATCAAGGCCGTTGGCAGGAACTTCCTCAACTACTGTCCACCTGAACATGTCCATTCCCACACAGCCCTGTTTACTAGATGAGTGTTCTCCAAACAAACAAGACGATGAGATGATCCTCCTCTTTTCTAAGACTGCTCCGCCCCCACACAGTATGCAGTAATAAGCATGCAGTAAACACGCAGCAAGCATTCGATCTATTTTAATTACAGCTTTCTTGACCAGACTGCTCACCTCATTCGAGTCTAAGAAAACTTCTCCCCTTAAATTATGGTCTTCCTATCTCTTTCCTTTCACAGACAAATATCTCAAAACTGTTACCCATCCTTACAGCCTCCACTTCCTCACCACCCACTCACTAGTTACTCACTACAGTAACGCCTTATAAACCATCCGGCTTCCTCACAGATCACCCTCCCCAAACCCCTCTCTTAATCATCAAGTCTGATGGTGAAATTCTTAGCTCTCACCTTCCTTGACCCCTTTATCTGGACAAGTGACCATACAACCATACTCCCTTTTCCCGGAGCGACTCTGGTCTTTGAGTTTACCCAGCACTATCCTGGCTACCGTCTGCTCTCTTTGCTTCTTCCTCTGAACCTATAAACATGGGTTTTCTCCAGGGTTTTATATTTTATTTTGCTCTACATACGTACTGCATAGTGCTGCACAAAGTGCTTTCACATCCATTATCTCTTTTATTCATCAGAACACTGCTCTGAAGCAGGCAGGGCTAGATTCATCATCCTCATCTTGAAAATGAGGAAGCTGAAGTACAGAAATTAAGAGACATACTCAAAGTCGAATACTTAATATGTGGCAGAACTCACCTTCCTCACTTTCTTCCTTTATTGTATACCTCTACTCCCTTGGCTTTCTTTCCTGACTTGCTGTAAGCAATTCTTGATTCTTTACCTACAGCCATCACCCATCACAGTCATGAACTTCCTATGGGAGGATTTTACATATCTGAGTCCAAGCTCATTATGCCCCAAACTGAACCACTTATGTTTTCCTTCTTAACTTTTCTATTTTTCCAGATTTGAAATCATGAAGACAACATTTGACTCCTCGTTTTCTCTCTTCTTCCATAACCAATTTGTTATCTCGCCATCTGCAGTTTCTTTCTCATCCATCTCTTCCTCTCACTTCCATATTACTTCTCTTGAATCAGAGCCCCCCCCTTTCTGCTTTTTCCTTTTTTTAAGAAACACCTAAGCTACAACATTCTCTTGGTCTCTGTTCTCTCTCTCAGCCATCTGGCCCACAGATCATGGTTAATTCTTCCCAAAACAGTGCATTACTCATTACTTCCAGGTTCAAAAACATTCAATGGCTAACACAGCACTTCAGCCTGGCTCTCAAGGCCTTTCATTAGTTGGTCCTACTCTTATCTTTTTAAGCTTAGTTCCCATTATTCCCTTTTAGACAAATCACTACTTGCTACTCTTTGGACATAACTTTCTGCTTTTCTCTCTCTATGTCTCTGCTCAAAATGTTCCTTCTCTAATACTCTTTCCTCTGGCTTAACTCACCTACAGCAGAGCTACCCAGTATCTACTACTGCATTTTACTGCTGAGTGTATGCACACACATGTACGCTTTGGGTCTCCTGCTCTCACTAGAGCACAGAGATTGGACTTTTATCTTTATAATCAACTCAACAAAGGGCCCTTTGAATGAATGGTTCAAGGCCTAATATGTATGCTTGCATATAGCAAAGAGGTCAGGTCTTTGACTGTCAAAGGACCATCTGCTTGCTGCTGCAAGTCGCCCCTTCTTGGTTTTCTCCAGGCTAGATGTAACAGCCATTTGTAAGCACAGAACGACTGAACTGAGCAAGTCCTGAGCCGGGAAATGGGGCGTCTCACACTGGCGCACTTTCTTTTGTTTTCTTTCTTCCTTGCCTCCACCCCCCACAATTCCTCCTACTTCAATCTTGGCATTTCTTCAACAGTGTTCCCTTATTAAAGTACAGTAAGCAGGCATGGCTAGATGTGCCCTCGCTCTTTTCACTTTGAAACATCAAGAGAAACACACACAAAAAGAAGGAAAAGCACAAAATGTAACTCTTTTTTTCAAATCTTCCCTACATGGTAATCTCAGCTGCAACATATTCTATGGGTAGAACACAATCTTTTAGAATAGAGTTTTTGGTTTTTTCCTATAGTTTTCTAATAATATGAAAAAGGATTTATTTAACAAATGCTCCACAGTAGAGAACTCCAAAGCAGTGTATTTTGGGCAACTTCAAGGCAGCTGAAGTTCTCTATGATTATAAGCATGTGTCCATAGAGTGATTTAGCTAAAAAGAACTTAAATATAAGGCCTTAATCATATAATACTTTATAGTCTCAAAGCATTTTCACATTTGAACCTCCTAAAAACTCTGAGTTAGGTAGGGATGCTACTGTTTTCTCTTACAAAAATTATCCTTTCACAAGATAAGAAATTTGAGTCTCCCATGCAGTGATTTGTTCAAACTCAACTGGAACCAGAACCCAGATCTACCAAGATCTACCCAGATCTACCCAATAATCTACTTATTTAACTAGTGGTTTTCAAATAATATTCTGCAGAAGAGTCCTGGGGCCACTGCATGTTAGGTCAGGGGCTGGATATGGTAGGGTTCTGTGTGAAGGGGGTTGTGATATTGAGGATGACTGAAGAGTAGGTGTGGTCCTAGACTTCCCCATCCTCAAATCAATCACAGCTCTGCCGTTCTTTGTTTTATGCACTGGGCCTCTACTGTGTTACACTGTGGTTCTACTGCTTAGAAATGCTTAGTTGCATTAGTTGATAAAATTATGACTATGGCCAGAATTTGAAAAAAAGAAGTAAATCAGCATTCAATATTCAATGTTAACATTTAAATAAAACAAAATGTTACCTCAAAATAAAAGATTTCATTAAACTGCGGATTGCTTGTTTTCTTCTTTACTTTTGTCTTCTTTTGGTCATTCCTGTTCCAATGTGGTAGAGTTTTACCTTGTAGAACTTAATAGTACACAATTATAAAACATGCTATTTCCAACCAGGGAGCCTGACCTCTTTCTGTTTAACTGTTAAGATGACTCGGGGAAGGCAGCAGCTTTAAATATTACTTGGGGGAAGAAAACTGAGGTGTCTCTAAAACTTCAAGTCAAAGAATACACAAATTTTGTATATCTGATATATGCCAAGATTTTATTATTCTATGGCTATACTAGATTGACTGCCAAGCTTACTTCAGGGGTTTTTAATAACACATTCTATTATACAAGCAACTCGAAATAAATGGTAGAAGGAAGGCATTGAGATTCAGAGTACCTTTATCTACGCTGAAAAATACCAGAGGAACACGAAAAGCATTCTTAGTTTACTTCCTGGGCTTCAGCCACAATGTGGCTTTTTAAGAAAACTTTCAATTTTGAAATAATCACAGATTGAGAGGAGGTTGCAAAGAAATGTACAGGGAAGTCCCATGTAACCTTTCCCCAGCCTCCGCCAATGGTAACATCCTCCCAATGACAGTACAATATCAAGACCGACAGTGACTTTTTAAAACAAATTCACAAGCCAAATAATTTCTATCTGTACATTACTAAGCAATTACACGAAAGAATCTATCAGGTATTGATTATAAACCAAAACCAAAACCAAAACCAAAAACAGCTCCACTAGATTAAACATTTTTAACACACAAGACTCAATCCCTCTGATAGTATGAATGCTATAGGATTGAGTATCTGCCTTTAGCAGACAGGTCAGGTTTATATTTTTAAATATAAAACCATCTATAATAATAATAGGATACTATTGTTGGAGAACCCAACAGGTACCAGGCATGGTGCTTTACATACATAGGGACAAATACATTTTTCAAAGTGACTTACTGGTGATTTTCTAAAAAATAAGAATACATAGCTTGGGGTTGGGAAGAAATGCATGTCTATGTGTATATACGTGTGCTTGTGTAGAGGGAATAGTATGCTCTTTGTTTCCTGACTCTAAACCTTCAAGTTGTAGACAAATTTCAGACCAGTCAGGCTCTGAAAGAAACCATAATGAAATTATAAAACAGAAAATACTACAAAGTGTGATAGATTTTCCATAAATTTTCATAAGTAATTAAAATCAATGATACAGTGCACTTCACCATGTTCTGGTACTTCAGCAGTTTTGTCTACAGCTTGGAATTCTCTCTGTACAGCACAGATGCCATGAGCAAAAAAGGTATTTTTAGTCCTGAGTTGTTTTCCAGATAAAAATATAGAAATTCCTTTGCTATTTTGAGCTAGCATTTATTAAAACAGGATTCTACCTGCAATAAGATCTAAGACATTTGAAACTAGGAAGGCTGATGATGCATGAAGGTCAGGTTTATGTTTTAAAGTACATTTTAACTACTATAAAACACAGGTTGCGCCCCATAGCCTAAGAGTCTGGCAGATTTGAAATAGCACTCATTTCCTTTTATGAAAATAGGAGTTGGTTGTTTGCAAGTGAATACTAGAACTAACTGAAGATTTTTCTTTCAAAGCATTCTTTACTTTGTGTCATAAATAGCTATTTAGCAAGTTCTCTTAGAACTTTAATTTTGTAATTGTTAAACTTTAAAACTTAAAAATCTAATACTAATTCAATAAGCATTACCTAGAAGGGCCCACAAGAGAAACTGTTGCATAAGGGTCACAGCTTTGTCCATTTATGAGAGGCAACCCATGGCATGCCTTGACACTAAGGAAGAATAAAGAAAAATTAACGTTATTATATTCAAGTTAAACGACACAAAACATTTATATTCAAGTTAAACAACCTAAAACATTATCTTTAAATACGAATTAATACATTCAAAGGGTTAAAACTGTTTTCCACATGTCTGAAGTTGTATGCCTATATACCACCTACCCAAACATATGAACATATGCATTTATTTACTTTTGCTGTATTTCCAAATAGGACTAGACCACCACAGTCAGTACTGAGACTACCAAATAATATTTGGATATACACAAGGTCTATCCAACAAGGTACACGCTGCGGTTTGATAATAACATTAAAACTACTGTGGCTTCTAAAAAGGAAAAGAAAGCTGTGTGAACCTTAAAGGAGACACTGCAAACCAAGTCAAATCTGTGGCATCATATCCTCTGCTAAAGCATGAATGAGAAACAAGGAAACAACTGTGGTTTCCACTTAAAATCTGATTCATAAATAAAGGGCAAGCCACATACAGTTCTGCAGCCTCTTATTCTGACTCTCACTAACAGCTCCTGCATCATTCTGTAGAAAAAGTTTTAGACCATAAAAACCAAGGTCATCTCATCCACTCCGTGACAACAGTCATTGGTATTTACAGAGAACACAGAATCTGACTTAATGACCTGCTCCTCAAATTTTCTCTTTATTGAGTTCACGAATTTAGTTTAGCATCTAAGGGTGTGCATTTCCCAGTGCCTACAAGAAACTCATGAGTGTTAGTGAAAAGTATTCTTTATTGAAAGATGTGGGCTATTGAGCAACATCCTAATTTCTCTCCGCAACCCACAGATCATATACGTGGGTGAGGTGCAAATGGTGTGCTGCCGAGTAAAGAAAGAAATGATAATATGACTCATTTCTATTAAATTGGGTATCAAAAATTAAACTTAAAAAATTTCTGAAACTAACCAAAGAAAGTACAGGCCAAGATAACAATTCTGATTATTAATGTCAGGCCTGGGTACAGTCAAATTTTCCCACTGTACATACTGTTTGAAATTTATACTTCTCAGGCTAAACCTAAAAATGACACCCATTTTGATATAGTATTTGCAGTTTACTATTTATTTTCACAAAATGCATCAAACTCTCACAACTGCCTTTAAGAAGGGCATCATCATGCCATTTTAAAGAAGAAAGTAAGGCTCAAAAAGCTTATGTGAGAAAGTAACAAGATAAGGCTAAAGAGGTAATACAACTTGTGAGAAGTGGGCTGAGACTCAACTTCTACTTTCTTAACCCCATTTCTAAAATTTAAGTCCTCCTACAGTCCCACTGTGCCTGAATATAGTGTATTACTTTCCTTCTAATACCAAATTTATCTCATGCAAACACTAATTAGGTAAAATCTTAATCATAAAAATTCACTACAATTTTATGAGGTATAAAAACACTGAGAGGACTTCCCTGGTTGCACAGTGGTTAAAAATCCGCCTGCCAGCGCCAGGGACACGGGATCGAGCCCTGGTCCGGGAAGATGCCGCAGAGCAACTAAGCCTGTGCGCCACAACTACTGAGCCTGCGCTCTAGAGCCCACGAACCACAACTACTGAGCCCGCGTGCCACAACTACTCAAGCCTGCGTGCCACAACTGCTCAAGCCCGCGCACCTAGAGCCCGTGCTCCGCAACAAGAGAAGCCAACGCAATGAGAAGCCCGTGCACTGCAACGAAGAGTAGCCCCCGCTCGCCGCAACTAGAGAAAGCCCACGCGTAGCAACAAAGACACAACACAGCCAAAAATAAACAAACAAACAAATAAATAAATATATTTTTTAAAATAAAATTAAAAAAAATAAGAATAATGGGGACTTCCCTGGTGGCGCAGTGGTTAAGAACCTGCCTGCCAATGCAGGGGACACGGGTGTGAGCCCTGGTCCGGGAAGATCCCACATGCCGCGGAGCAACTAAGCCCGCGGGCCACAACTACTGAGCCTGCGTGCTGCAACTACTGAAGCCCACGCGCCTAGAGCCCATGCTCTTCAACAAGAGAAGCCACTGCAATGAGAAGCCCACTCACCGCAATGAAGAGTAGCCCCCGCTCGCTGCAACTAGAGAAAGCCCATGAACAGCAATGAAGACCCAATGCAGCGAAAAATAATGAATAAATTAAATAAATAAGTTTATTTAAAAAAAAGAGAAAAATGCTGTTCAGTATACAAACACTTCTATAAGAATACCCACAAACCAAAAAAACAATACCCATAGTCCAAAAGTGTGAGTCTATAAAAAAAATCAGAAGTACTCTTAATTTTTAAATCTAAGTATAAAAATTGGGTTTTCTAACACACAAGTAGTATTATCAAATACATCTTATTTTATTTGCTACGTATGTTATGAACTAATTTTCCTAATTACCTAGGATACAGCTATTCTTCTAATTGGTAAATCAAGCAATTTCACGTCATAAACCATGGATAAGCTGAAAACGAATGTTAAAATAACCTTAGTATGCTAAATTATCTTGTATTTTGTTTATATGTGACACGTAACGTATTTGATATTGACACATTTTTAGGAATTACAAAGGAAAATAAGTTTAGTCCAAACTTGTTTATAATACAGAATGATCTGATTGTTTTCCTTGGATTTTTTTTTTTTTTTAAACTAAAAGACAAATATTAACTTCTACATACAGGAGTACATAGTACAGGGAGTAACAGGGAACAGATTTATCCTCCCACCACAAACACTTTAAAAAAAAAAAAAAAGGGTAGTATCAGCAGCTCAGGGCAGTGATCTGTGATGGGGGAGTAAACAAAGTGAGCCTCTAACTGTCCCAGCCCACGGTTAGACGGTCTCCCTGAGAAGGAAGAAAGGGCTGTCAGCTGGGGAAGGCCAAAGTGACTAGAGCTCCCAGGGCAGAGTACCGGAGGAAAGAAAGCTGCACAGAGAGAAAGAAACCTACAGAGAGCTACAAAAGAACTGGCCCCCCGACCCACCCATACCCGGAGTCTCCAGCTGAGTGCTGATAAACATATACATGTGAGGAAACTGTCTGAGGCTGGGGAAAGAACCATTAGAAAAGAGCAGAGGGAACAATCCCAGAAGCCCACAAATGACTAGCAAGAGATCCCACGGGCCACAGTAAAAAGCTGGTAATTATGGGTGCTGCCTCAGTAGTGGGAAAATATTAGCCCCAGGTTAAAGGCCACTCTTGTTCCATCTAACAAAGCTTATAAGCAAACCACAAATGAACCAAACTATTTCCAAGTAACTACGTCTTCAAGTATATTCATAGGAATACAAAAATATCCAGCAACTTCACAATATCTAGCATCCAATAGAAAATAACCAGGAACACAAAGAATCAAGAAAGTACAACCCATGATGAAAAAGAAAAACAAATCAATAGTAACAGATCCAGAAATGACACAGTTGATAGAACTGGTAGACAAGGACATGAAAAAAGTTATTATAACTATATTTCATATGTTTGGTAGAGACACAGAAGACAGTAAATTTTGAAAGTCTCCAAGGTTTGACATGAAAAACACACTGAGTGGCATTAACAGAAGATTAGATACGGCAGAAGAAAAGATTAGTAAACACGAAGACAGAGTAACAGACACATTACATAGATATGTAAATGGCCTAAGCATGCCAATTAAAAAGGAGAGATTTTCAGATTGGACAAAAAAAATTATACACTGACTTTAAGACTCCTTTAAATATAAGATAAAATTAAGTTAAAAGTAAAGAAAGTGGAAAAATATAAACCATACTAATACCAATTAGAAGAAAGCTGATTTAATGGGTAATGACAAACTCCATTAGCAAGGGTCTAGCTAAATGAATTATAGTATCTATAGGATGGAATTCTATGTAGTTGTCAAAAAGAATGAGGTAAATCTCTATTCTCTAATTACTCTGATATGGAGTGGTCTTCAGGATATATTCTTAACTGAAAAAAGAGGAAGTTACAGAACTCTATACTCTGTGTAAGAATGGAGTGAGAAACACGAATATATTCTAATTTTATTTATACATGTGCATATATTTATTTGCTTATACTTGTAAAAATACTGGAAAGAAAGGCCAAAACTTTTAAATATAGGAATTAGAAGGGTAGAGGACTGGGAATGGACTTGTTCGAAGATACCTTTGTATAGTTTTGAGTTTGGCAACATAGACAACTTTTACATTTCAAAAGTGAGATTAAACTTAAGAAATAAACTTAAAAAGTAAACAAAAACAAACCTGAGAAACCACTAAAAAAAAAAAAAAGGGAATTAGTTCAAAGGACTAGAGCACAGTATTTGATTCTATATCCTTAGTGATATATTCTTAGAACAAACAGCAGTAAGACCTCTAAAACTTCATTCAGTAACCTAATTATCAGTGGTAATACTGGTATTATTATTTTGAATCTACTGTCTATATCTTCGAAGATAATGTAAATAAATAATTATGTTGTTAAGTATTTATGTAAAGTGAGGGATTAAGATTTTCAACGTTAGAGGAAAGAGATACCAGTATAAAATCAAAGTTAGATTAAAAATCTTGTAATATTAAATTTAGAAACATGAAAAAAAGGAAGAAAAAAAGGAAGAAGGCAAGTAAACCAGCCAGCCAGGCAGCCAGAGTGGCTATATTAATATCAAAGTAGATTTTGCAACAAAGAATATTACCAATATTAGGATAAAGAGGGTTATTTTATAATAATGAGTTCAATTTATCAAGCAGACATAAAAATCCTAAATGTTAAGTTCCTATTACAGCTGTAAAACAAATGAAGCAAAGACTGATAGAACTGCAGGGAGAAACTGACAAATCCACAAATAGTTGGCGATTTCAACACCCAATAAAGCAATTAAGAATGAAAGTTTAAACAATACTGTCAACCAACCTAACATAATTAACATTTATAAAAAACAGTGTATCTACCAAAAGCAGAAAACAGTCTTCAAATGCACACAAAACATGTACCAATATAAACTATACTTTGGGGACAAAAAATAAGTTTTGGTAAACTTTAAAGTATTCAGATCATACAAAATATGTTGACAACAGTGGAATTAAATGAGAAATCAGCAACAAAAAGGTATCTGGAAAATCCTCAAATATTTGGAAACAAAATTAACTTACCTCTAAATAATCCCATGGGTCAAAAAATAAAAGGAAAATTAGAAAAGTATTTTTAAATGAATGAAAATGAAAACTCAGTATATCAAAATTTGCGGGATCCAGCTAAAGTAGTACTTAGATGAAAATGGATATAGCACTAAGGAAAGAAAGATTTCCAATCACTGACCTCAGCTTCAATCAAAAGAAACTTTAAAAAGAAGAGCAAGTTAAACCCAAAATAAATAGAAATAATAAAAGTGAAAATCAATAAAAGAGAAAACAGAAAATATATAAAACCATAAAATCAAAAGCCATTTCTTTAAGAAGGTCATTAAAATTGATAAACCTCTAGCTACACTGATTAGGAAAAAAAAGAGTGAAGACACAAATCACCAACATTAGGACATCACCATGAAGTCTACAAATATTAAAGGGATAAAAAGGAATAACTGAACAACTTTATACAAAGAATTGTACAGCTCAGATTAAATGGTCAAATTCCCTGAAAGATACAAACTACCAAAATTACTAAAAAAAAATTGTTTTGAATAATTATGTATCTATTAAAGAAATTGAATTCTTGGTTAAAAACCTTTCCAGCAAAACAAAACAAAAACATTCCAGGCCCAGATGGCTTCACTTGTGAATTCATGTACTAATCATATAAAAAATAAATTACATCAATTCTACAGAAACTCAGAAAATCGAAGAGGAGAAAATACTTCCCAACTCATTCAAAGAGACCATTAATATCCTGATTCCAAAACCAGACAAAGACATTACAAGAAAAGAAAAGTACAGACCAATATCCTTCATGAACAGAGATGCAAAAATCCTTAACAAAATTTCAGCGAATCAAAGCCAGCAATACATGACAATATTAACACAACATGATCAAATGGACGCTGGCTTAACATTCAAAAATCAATCAACAAGATTCACCATATTAACAGATGAAAACAAAAAAAGCATAAGATCGTTTGAATATCCATCCCTAATAAAAATTCTCAGCAAACTAGGAACAAAATGGAACTTTCTCAACCTGATGAAGGATGGCTAACACTGTACTTACTGGTAAAAAAAAACTGAAGGTCTTCCCCCTAAGATAAGGAATAAGACAAGGATGTCTGCTCTCACAACTTCTATTCAACATCGTACTGGAGGTTCTGGCCAGGACAATAAGGTAAGAAGCAGAAATAAAAGGTATCCAGACTGAAAAGGAAGAAGTAAAACTCTGTTCATAGAGGACACAATTGTCTATGTACAAATTCAATGGAATCTATTTTTAAAAAGCTAGTAAAACTAATAAGTGAATGTAAGAAGGTTACAGGATACAAAATAATTTTTTAAATTTCCATACAGTAGCAACAACCATATATTCAAGTTGTCTCAAGTTTCTCTCCTCAGGTTCTTTCCCTCAGCCTGTTTCTCTAATATAAAGATCACTGCCTGGACTTCAAGTCACTCTGTACCTATCTAATTTTTCTGTTTTTCTCTCCAAATTTCTTGACCTCCCCACTCACTCCTCACCCTACTGAAACCCAGTTTTTTCTGCATTTGTCATTCTATGGACAGTCTCCTCATTAAGGTCCCCTGAGTGTCAAATGCTATCCATATTTTTCAGGGCTCCCCTCACTGGACTTCTTAGCGGCATGCAACATTCCTGATCACTCTCTCCTTGAAACCCTCTTCTCTCTTGGTTTCCTTGACCCTCACTCTAACTTCCCTCATGTCACCTATCTGTCTCCTTCATGTTTTCCTCACATGTTTTTCTACGTCTACTGCTGGATTTGCTCTCAGTCAACTGCTCTCCTTATGCTACATAACCTCCCTTAAGCCTACTTCTATCACATCTATTCTTATGGCCACAACTACCATCAACCATACATTTCTATATGAGATCTCACCACAGAGTTAAAGATTTTTATACCTAAATGCCTGACGGAAATCCTTACCTAGATGTTCATGAGCAGCTAAAACTCAACTCATTACCATCTCTTATTAAAGCAGCTTCTCTTCCAGTATTTTCTCTTCATTGTGTATACCACCACCACCAAGCAACACAATCTAGAAATCTAGAGCCACACTTAAATTCTCCTTCCTCCTCACTTTCTATATCTAATCAATCAGTAAGTTTCAGTGATTCTACTCTTTAAATATTACTTCATCTGGCCTCTTTTCTCACATCTGCAACTGTTGCTCTGGCACAGAAGCCATCACCTCTGACTTGGATCACCCTAACACCCTTCAAATTCACCTTTCTATACTTACTTCTGTCACAAATCTGATCTTTCTAAAATGCAGATTTGTCCATACTCTACTGTCTACAATCTTCCAATAGTTCCATAAGCTCATATAAGTTTTATACAGTCACATGGTACATAAGCGGCTCTTCAGATCTAGCTCCAGCCTATTTACCAATTTCTGACCAATCTCTGACTCAAGGTTCATATATTAGGCAACATCAAACTGTTTTTAATCATACACACACACACAACACCATGCTGTTTCTTGCCTCCATATTTTTGCCTATACTATTCTTTCCTTCTGGGGGAAAAAAAAACCCTCACTTTTTCTAGGCAAGCTACTTTCTCTTCATCCTTTAAGAAGACAGTGTTACCTTTCGTCATTTAGTTGTTTTAAAATTTATTTAGTGCCTATTAAGTGCCAGATGCTGGGGCCATGAGGTGAATAAGACAAACATGGCCCCTGCACTCATGGAGCACAGAGTCTACCTGAAGAAAGAGATAACGATCAATAAATGAAAAGTAATAATAATTAGAAACACTGGCAAGTGCTATGGAAGAAGAAGAACAGGGTACCCTATTTTAGAGTAAGTGATATTTAAGTTGAAACTTAAAGGACAAGAATGAACCAGCTAGAAGACGAATGGGCACAACGGCATTCCAGGCAAAAGGAAAGGCAAATGTACATCTCTGAGCTGGAAGAGTAATGTCAGATTTGAAGAAGTGAGAGAAGGCCAGCAGGCATATGAAGAGGAAGCACGCCACAAAATGAAATCAAAGAGGCAGGCCGGGCCACTGGTTCTTATGGGCCACGGTAAGGAGACTGGATTTTATTCTAAAATCACTGCAAAAATCACTAAGTGTTTAAGCAGGGGACTGCCATGATCTAGTTTATGTTTCAGAAGACTGCTCTGGGCTGCTTATAAAGAGAATGGATTGCAGACTGGAAGACCAGCTAAAAGATTGTTGAAATAGTCAAGGTAAGAAATGATTGGTGGTTTGAAATAAGGAGATGTCAGTAAGTATTATGAAAAATTAGAAAATTCAAGAAAAATTTTTATAGAATCAGTAAGAAATAGATCCAATCTTGGGGTAGAGAGAGGAGAAAAGATTTTAAGTGACTCCCATATTTCTGGCTTGAGCCATGGGGAGGAGCTGGATAGATACAAGAATCAATACTGCAGCTTTAAATGTGTTAAATTTGCAATGCTGTGAGACCTCGAAGGTAGGCTGACATGTAAGTCTGGAGTTAGAAAAAAGATCTGGGTTGAATGCATAAGGTGTAGACAATTTTTTTTCAACTTTTTATTTTCAAATAATTTCTGACTTCCAAAAAGTTGTTAAATAATATGCAGAGTTCCTGTATACCCATCACCCAGTGTTAACATTTTGTGTAACCAGAGTAGAATTATAGAAGCAGGAAACTAACATTGATACGATGTTAGTTAACAATAAATAACAAGTTGTATTTAGCTGTCATGTCTCCTTAGTCCCCTCGATCCTGAAACAGTTCCTTACTTTTCCTGCTTTGTCCCATGATCTTGCCAGTACTGGCCAGTTATTTTGTAGAATATTCCTTAAATTGAACTTGTCTGATGTCTGTTCATGATTACATTGAGGTTATGTGTCTTGATATCCTTCTCAATGCAAATTAACAGGAGGTACTGAATGTCTCATTATCAGTGACATTAACTTTGATCACTCAGTTAAGATGGTACTTATCAGACATCTTATAGGGTTATTCTTTGAGACTACGCATATATGCTGTTTGTCATTACACTTATGCTCACTTACTTAGCATCTCTAGATGATTCGTCCCTGCACTAATTATTATTTTAGTGTTTGCTAATAGTGATGTTTCTATTTCCATCACTTGTCCTATATTCAGCAATAAGGAAAAGCAGTCCTTTCTCTCCCATACATTACTTAATTGTTACATCAGCATTGGCTCATGGATATTTATTTTATTCTACAGGTTTTAATCCATTATTATCATTATTTATTTTGATGATCAAATTGTCCCAGATTTGGTTATTTGGAGCTCTTTCAAGTTGACTTCAACATCCTTTCCACATGCCCTCATTATTTTTTGAGCAATTCCTTACTTTCTGATTCCATAGATGCTGTGGGCTCATCTTGTATTTTTCTCTGCCTAAACACAGAAACGAGTCACTGCTAAAAAGATAAAACAAAACAAAACAAAACTCCTCCACATTCTTTTTATTGGAGCAGTTCTAATACTGTAGCCACTGGCCACGTTTAGCTATTTAAATTATAATTAGTTAAAATTAGACAAAATTTAGCTCTTTAGTTGCACTAGTCATATTTCAAGTTTTCAATAAGCCACACAAAGCTAGTGGCCACCATATTGGACAGTTAAGACATAAACATTTTCATCATCACAAAAAGATCAAGTGCCTAGTGCTGACTAGAGAATGGTATTTAGAAATCAAGATATGGGTGCTAAGTATGCTCATTGCTACTGGGATGACACTGCCTTCTCAGTGAGAGCTAGTGTATACACACACACACACACACACACACACACACACACACACACACACCCATATCTATTAGACAATCTTACTTTGAGAAGTCTGCATTCAAAGAAGAACAGAGAAATGGGGATGATAGCTGGGAGAGGGGGCTGGAGATGAGGTCTGGGAAGGCATGTCTTTTAGAATGGAAGATCCTAGAACATGTTTACGTGCTGGTGCGAACGATCTAAAAGAGCAAGTAAAGCTGATGAAACAGAAGAAGGGATAACTGAAGGAGCAAAGTCCTTTGTAGGGGAAAGAGAAAGAATCCAGAGTTCAGATGGAAGAATTCACTCCCAACAAGAAAAGGAGCACCTCATCGACTAAAACATAAGGACAAAAAGATGGAGGCCAATCCAGGTTTGCAGATTTGGATTCAGGAAGATGTGACCAATTTGCAATCTGTAGTGATGGAGAATCTCATAGGTGTATCAGAGAAGCACAGTAAAACTCCGTGATAGTTGTAAGTATCCAAGTGAGGTTTGTGATCATTAATTTAAAGTAAAATTAGTCTTTCTGTGTGATTTTCTCCAGCAATATTCAGGTGCAGACTGAACACAGAAGAAGTTGAGTTCATTCATGTAACAGGGATATAAATATAAAAGGAAGAGAAGATCAGGGGAGTTCGGGGAAACTGTAAGAAAATGACTATGGTGACAGATCATAGAAAAAGACCTAGAAGAAAGTAAAAATAGGAGCAGGTAAGAATGTGGTAGAGATTAGCGGATGGAGGTCTTACTGAAGTTCAGGAAATGCTACAGTGGGGAGCTTCCAGGTCTGGAGAATAATAGCAACTGCTGGGACATGAACCTTTCCACACACTGCTCCCCAAAACTGTAGTTCAGCAAGGAGCACAAAGAAAACAATACATAAAACCACGCCTTGAGCATTACTGAAAAAACGAAAATACCACAAACTTCAAATACCTCTAAAGTTGAGAAATCAGCAATAAGTTCCACAAAACTACTACTGGAGTTCTGTTGCTGTATGGACACTGAATACGGACCCTGGAGGCTTAAGTGAAAAAGAGAAGGAAGAAAAGAATGCAGATCAGCATATGTCCACATACAGACCTGTTTGTGAACATTTACAGCAGCTTTCTTTATAATAGCCTCAAATGGGAAACAATTCAACTATCCATCAACTGGTGAATGGGTAAACAAATTCCATACAAAGGAACACTATTTGTCAGTAAAAAGAAATGGACTGGTTTCCAGTTCCAGGACAAGATGGAGCGCATGCATACCTCCTTCTTCTTCCCAGGAGGCACTGCTAAAAACCCGAGATGCTAAACGAACGTAAGAAACTGAAAGGTGAAGAGAAGAAGGCGAGCCAATCAGAGATCTGGGGGCCCAAGGAAATCGGAACCCAGCGGTGAGTTCCCTGGGCTTTCCTACACTTTATATACCCCAGACTGAGTGCTAGAGAAGCTACCACTCCAGAAACACCCACCAGGGGGAGCAGACAACAAAATGCCCTAAGAAAAGCCAGCTTTCTCTAGCCAAAGGACCAGGAACTGGGCAGCTTAGCAAGATAGAATCCATTTTTAGGCAATAACCATCTACTCCAATCAAACACCATGAGAAATACTGTGGACCCACCCTCAGCCCCATCAACAAAGGCCAGAAGTTGAGGGGAGAGCCTAGACTTCTACCTCTGACAGGTTGTAATGAGCCCCTTCTTCCCATGGAGTCAGTAGAGACCACATGAGGAGCCTGGATGTCCATCACCAGCCAGCACCAACGAGGCACTCCTCTCCCTCCACGCCAGGGTGGTGTCAGAGAATGCCG
>NW_006771578.1:3553285-3565077 GCF_000442215.2 Lipotes vexillifer
ATGCCGAGTGGGAAGGTAAGACTTTCACCGCTTTCTAGGGGTAACTAACTCCTCCCAACCAGGGCGTCAGTGGAGGCCACGCGAAGCAGCAGTAAGGTACTCCTCTCTATCCCCCCAAAGTGGTAACAGGAAGGAATGAAGGGGAGCGTGAACCATGACTTTCGTTCAGCAGTCACAAGGAGCACTTCTCACTCTTCCCCCAGGGTTATCAGGAGCGGTTGAGTCAGGAACCTGGACTTCTACCTCCACCTGACAGTAATGAAACTGGGACTCCTCTTCCCTGACCAGCAGAGGGTCAGAGGAGCCTGGCTAAAAGAGAAGATTTAAACAAGACCTAGAGTCTCATTATATAATACCCAAAATGTCCAGGACAGAACTGAAAACCATTCAACATGTGAAAAACCAGACAATCTCCAACTTAAATGAGAAAACACAAACTGGCAGATGACAAGGCTGAGATAACATGGATGTTGGACTTATCTGACAAAAAGGTGAAAGCAGCCACCATAAAAATGATTCAATGAGCAATTATGAACATGTTTGAAATAAATGAAAAAATAGAAAGTTTCCGCAAAAAAATAGTCTCACCAACGAAATAAAAATATAAAGAAGAACCAAATGGAAATTTTAGGACTTAAAAATACAATAACCAACATAAAAATAATTCAATAGTTGAGTTTAACAGTAGAATGGAGAGGACAGAGGAAAAAACCAGTGAGCTTTTAAAGACAGAACAACAGAAATAACCCAATATGAACAACGGAGGGAAAATAGACCAGAAAAAAAAGGGCAGAGCCTCAGGGATGTGTGGGACAATAACAGATCTAACATTCATGCCACTGGAGTCTCAAAAGGAGAGGAGAGAAAGCTGGCAGGGCTGATAAATTTAACAAGAAATAATGGCTAAAAGTTTCCCAATATGGCAAAAGACATAAGCATATAGATTCAAGCTGAGCCAAAATCAAACATGATAAACCCAAACAAATCTATAGTCAAACTAAAACTTAGAAAACTAAAGACAAAGAAAAAAATCCTGAAAGCATCCAGAGAGAAACATAGGAAAACCTGCATAGGAAAAACACTTTGAATGATAGTGGATTTCTCATCAAAAATCATGGAGGCTTGAGCTTCCCTGGTGGCGCAGTGGTTGAGAGTCCGCCTGCCGATGCAGGGGACACGGGTTCGTGCTCCGGTCCGGGAAGATCCCACATGCTGCGGAGTGGCTAGGCCCGTGAGCCATGGCCGCTGAGCCTGCGCGTCCAGAGCCTGTGCTCCGCAACGGGAGAGGCCACAACAGTGAGAGGTCCGCGTACCGCCAAAAAAAAAAAAAAAAAAATCAGGGGGGCCAGGGAAAGGGGGAATTTTTTCAGTTGCGGGAAAAAAAAAAAAAAAAAAAGAACTATCAACCAAGAATTCTATATCCAGTGAAAAATATCCTTCAGGAATCAAGAAAAAAATCAAGACATTTTCAGATGAAGAAAAACTAAAAGAATGTGTCACCAGTAGGCCTATCCTAAAAAAAAATGGTAAGAGGAAATTCTCTAAACATAAAGACAGTGATAAAAGAAGGGATCCTGAAATGACAGGAAGGAAAGAATATGGAAAGAGCAAAAATATGAATAAATACAATAGACCTAGAATTCTCTTCTTTTCTAAATTGTGTTAATAACTGAAAGAAAAATTATAACACTTTGATGTGGTTTTCACTGTTGCACAGGAAATACGTAATACAATTATATTACAAACGGTGGAGGATTAAAAGGTAAGGTTTCTACATTTTATTCTAACCGCTAAAATGTCAACACCAGTAGACTATAAGTTACACATGTACAATGTAACACCTAAAGCAACCACTAAAAAAAGTATACAAAGAGATACACTATAGATTAAAAAAACACTATAGATAAGTCAAAATGTAATTCTAAACAATGTTCAAGTAACTCACAGGAAGAAGAAAATAGAGGGGACAGAAAACAAAAAATAAAATGGCGGATTTAAGCCTAACATACCCATAATTATATTATAAGTAAATGTATAAATTCACTAAATAAAAGACAGAAATTGGCAAAATAGATTTTAAAAAGTGACGCAAGTATATTCAATCTTTAAGAAACTTGTGCACAACTGGCTGGATCTGAGTGGAAAAAGCCAATCTCAAAAAGTCACAAACTATTAAGAGTCCATTTACATAAGATTTTTGAAATGACAGAATTTTAGATACGGAGACAGATTAGAGGTTGCAAAAGATTAGGGGTGGGGGTGGGGGAAGGAGTGGGTGTGACTATAAAGGGGTAGCATGAGGGAAATATTTACAGTGATAAAATAGTTTTGTATCTTGATTGTGGTGGTGGTGGTTACACAAATCTACACATATGGTAAAATGATACCCTGTCACTATACAATGTCAATTTTCTGGTTTTTATACTGTATTTATAGTTATGTAAGATGTAACCACTGAAGGAAACTAAGTGAAGAGTACAGGACCTCTCTGCACTTTGCAATTTCTTGCAAATCTATGATTATCTCAAAATTAAAAAAAAAAAAAAAAAATCAAACTGCCAGAGTTCAAATCCAGGCTCTACTCTCCCGGTACGAACCTGGGCTTATTTAACCAATCTGTGCATCGTTTTGTCATCTGTAAAACGAGGACAACAGTATCTACCAAGTTATGGCAAGAAACAAAGAAAATAATACCTAAAAAAGGACGAACTCCTGATACATAATGTGGATGAATCTCAAAAGCATGCTAAGTAAAAGACACAAGAGACTATATATTATATAGATCGGTTCATATGACATTTTGGAAAAGACAAAAACTATAAGGAGAGAAATCAGATCATGGTTGCCTAGAGCTGGATATAAAGAGAGGGGACTGAACACATCTCTGAGTAATGCCTGTTGGTATAGTTCTGACTTTTGAAGTCATCCTGATATTCTACATATTCAGTAAAATAAAAGTAAACCAACAAGGATGGGGGAAAACAACATTAAACTAAATGCAAACCAAATCAATCCAATTAACTGTATTTCAAATGTACAACATAACTGAACTGAGCAGGGCAGAGAGTAATCCAAATACTTTCACTATATGCTCTCAGTCTAGGGGGAAAAACTGTGAACAAATCCTGTTTTTAGTAGGTAAATCCAAACTGAGGAACATGTGAAAAAACTGGCCTGTATTCTTCAAAAATCTCACCACCATGAAAGACAGGTTGAGGAGATTAGAGACATGACAACTGAATGTAATACATACTCTTGAACTGTATCCTTTCTTGAAGAGAAAAAAAGTATCTTAAAGGACATTATTGGAACAGTTGACAAAAGTGAAATATTGTAACTGTAGATTAAAGTATTGAAATATAAAAACTACAGATTATACTTTTATTGTAACAATGTTAAATTTCCTGAATTTGATAACTGTACTAAAGTATACTTAAATATTATATTTAAGAGAATATCCCTTTTCTTAGGAAATACACACGGATATATTAAGGATCATAATATGTGCAACCTTCTTTAAAAGAGTTCAGAAAAAATTAGCTGAGTAATATTATATATAGTATTTTATGTATATATATATAAGCACATAAATATCAATATGTATATTTACATAGAGAGAGAATACCTCAAAGGATCTGGGGTGTTCATAATTAGGAGAATAAATTACAGTCTGGAGCAGCAGTAGGAGGGTAATATTGACCCTCCTCCCTGGCTCTAAGGTATATGGGTATATGCTGGAATACACAGCCTCAGACGGAGAAGGCAGTAGAGGAAACAGTACTTCAGGGGATATTCACGTATCAGTTAAGACAGAGAGAAAACATTCGGAAGGCAGGGATATCCCATTGTTTGTTGACAACACAGAGGAAGGGTTTGGGTGAGAGGGAAAAGGTGGAGGACTGGGCTGAAACAGATTTCCAGAACAGTTAGAAGATCAGAATCGGGGTGATAAAAATACATTGAGAGAAAAGAGGAAAAAAGGAATTCAAAGTAGGTGAGAATCAATACTGGTGATCTCAAGGTATACATTTAGTTTTAGCCCCAAGGTCCCTAATGCTCTGCTGTGTTATATCTAGAGTTTCTAGAGGCCCTCTACTGGGAAGCTTTTCCAACTCGTTGCTGCTAGGTGGTTAGACACGTTTATCTGTGATCCTATATCTATCATGTAACACACATTAAATAAATACTGGTTGAATGAATTAATGACTCATCATATGTAATCTGAGTAGACTAGATGTGAGAAAATAAAGTGGAAAACAAATTAATAAAGGAATGGCATAGCAGAGTTCATTTCTGAAAAAAGTTTCTAAAGTATTTAAAATAAGGAGTTGACTTAAAATTCAAAGAATACAAAATGGAGAATTATATCTAGTTGACTTTGGTAAAAGAAATATGCTTACTGTACAACAAGCTGCTGGCACACAGTTCCATTTTCTGTTATCAGTTCATTCAGTTTTAATTCAAGGTGAACTTTACCCTATAATGAAAAAAAAATTACAAACTCAGAAGTCTATTTTACAGATAAAATATTAATTAAAGGTATGTACTTTTTCAAATGGTAGCCATAATATTTAGTTATTCACTAACTAAATAGTAGTGATCCTTAGCACATGGCTTTGTCTCCATTAAGTACTTGTTAAATGACTAATAACCAACAGTGTAGATCGAAATCTGAAAAATAAGCAGTCAAATGCTTATATCACACGTGGTATTAAATTTAAGAATCTTATGCCCAGTTCAACAAATATCTATCTCAATTATCATGAATCAAAAAGAAAGATCAAACTTACGTTTTAGGAAATTTTGAATTTAGCAAATTACAAGATGTAGAATGCTTTTTCCAGAGAAGATAATAAGTATAGAGACAGTATCATTAAAAGACAGAGAAATCATACAATTCTAAAACAATAAAACTAAGTTAAAGCTAGTAAGATTCAATATGCCACACTTACTTTTCTCAAATAATTAAGATTCATGGAATATGTACTACATTTTAGGAGGCACTGTGGGAGTGGGTAGGAATCCAAAGAAGTATAAAACAAAGTCACTGCTTATGAGAACTCGCAATCTAGTTGGGCAGACAATAAATAAAAGATAACAATATATGGCCAAGAGCACTGATGAAAAAATGGGATACTGAAAATGAAAATAAAGGACTTTCTTAAACAGCCATTAATAAATGGATTTTTTAAAAATTCAGTAGTATAAGTTTAAAGCAAACTATCAACTTCTCAAGAAACAAAGGCTTAGGAACAATATAATCTAGAGCTTGATATTTCTACCCTGCCACTGGTGATGAGCAATTCTAAACCGGCTATGAGCAATTCTGAACTGGTTAAGAGTCAGTGTTGGATTACCTCCACCCAGCTGACAAGACAAACTGCCACATTGGCAACTGGAGATTTCAGGGGTGTGATATCCAGGGACTACTGATATAAGTTATTTCATCAGAGATAGGAAAGTTTATTACCTAGTCACTGTTCCTCTTTGGAACAACCCCTTTCAGACATACACAGAAATCTAACCTGAATCAGCCTATGTTTTTTTGTGTTTTTTTTTGGCGGTACGCGGGCCTCTTACTGTTGTGGCCTCTCCCGTTGCGCAGCACAGGCTCTGGACGCGCAGGCTCAGCGGCCATGGCTCACGGGCTCAGCCGCTCCACGGCATGTGGGATCTTCCCGGACTGGGGCATGAACCCGTGTCCCCTGCACTGTGCCACCAAGGAAGCCCAATCAGCCTATTTTTAATGGGCATATTTTATGCAAGAGTGAGTCTGAGGTCCACTAAGTACAAATCTCAGGGTCAGACAGATGAGCAATAAACACTGATGGATCTCAACACAAAAGTCTGCATGAGAAAGCTAAGCTCTAAAAAACAAAGGCAACAGCTGTCATAAAATTAGCAGCTAGGTGGAACTGGAACTATATCTAGCCAACCTTCCACTAAAATTCTAGACACAAATATTTATAAAACCATACATAATTTATAAAATAGGTCTTTCATTAGTCCAGCATTTAATATTCACAACCCCTACTATTCAAGAGTGACCTCAAGAAGGTTCATGATATGTAGTAATTTATAGTATTACTCAACCAGAATTTTGAATCATATTTGCTGTCACACCAGCATCTGTGTCACTTGACAAATGAGTGAGCCTAGCCAACTGCACCAACATTTACATCTCAAAGCAGCTGTACCATTTTAAAATGTATGTATTTTATGGTAGAAACCGTATACTAACAAGGCACTCCCAACTGTTTCTCAGGAAATGTCTAGGATCTAATCTATTTTTAAAACAATACAAACTTAATATAGAGTAGGAAAAAAGTATAATAATTCCATTCACAACTAAACATCACAGCACTGTATCAACTCACGACTAGAAATCAGAAGATATTTAATGGGGTTCTACCAGGAATCATTATCAGAGTCAGAGCCTACCTAATATGTTCATTACTCCCGCTGGCTGTTAAACAGAACATTCCTTTGGCATTAGTCAACAATAACGTAATTACGTATTAACCTGGTCAAGAAAAGAGTGGGGAGAGAACAAGCAGACACAAGACACATACTATAAGAGTGGAACACTAAAATTAAAAAGCATTATGAGTTAAATTAAGGGAATTATAATCTCTAAACTATAAAACACTACCTCATTATATACTTTAACATGGAAATATATACATGATACTTAGTAGAAGGAACAAGTCACAAAAGAGGGTGTATAATACAATATTAATTTATAAAAATACCAAAGCATTGATAGAACTTATCTTTGGTTGGTAGGATTTCAAACTGTTTTCTTTTTGTTCATCTAGATTTTGTAAGTTTCTACTACCATTGTGTTTTGCTTTCTAATAAAGAAAAATGAGCAAGAAGTTTTAAAAATTATTTGAAGCTACTTCTTAGTGTTAGAAACCCAAATTTGAAAACATTTAAGAAAAATTTAGTATTCCTTACTACGTTCACATGACAGTTCAGTTTTACTTGCATTTGTCACCATTTTATAGATTCAGATTGTAGCAAAACTAGTTTATTTGTGGGGTAGGGAGGAGAGTTCAGCAAAACACCTATTTTCCCTTGAAGCCAGGGAGAGTGGCTGAGCATAGCCACAAGATACAGTTCTGGCCAATGAGATATAAACAGAAGTTGCCGGTAGAGCATCCAAAGCAGCTTATTGAAAAGGACTCCCTAACTTCAGCAGTGGCTTGAGAGGCTGGAAAGCTTACTCAAAACTCTCCACAATCTCACGCTGGGCATGATAAAAATGGGAGCCCAGGGCCCACCAAGATAGAGTGGCTCTCATAAACACCCAGGCTTTCTGTTGGAACCTTTGAAGGCCTATGCTTGAGTACGAAGGGTGAACAACATAGACCAGCCTTTACAAAGAGTAAAACCTAGCCTGGAATCAGCCAAATCCCTAACTGGATTAAAGCGATCGGTCTCCAGCCTAACCACATGCCAAAAGCTAAAGTAAATCTTTCCTGGAGGAAGAAAAAAATATCATCCAGAGTTTCAAGTTATCTCTAAAATAGCTCATATTTCAATGTCCAGCATTCCATCAAAAATTACAAAGCATGCCCTAAGACCACGCACCAACCCACCCCCCGCAAACACAAAAACCAAAAAATCAAAAACTGACAAAGAGCAGATTCACAGGAGACACAGATGTTGGAGTTAACGGACAGATTTTTCTTTTTTTGAAATAGAAAACAAAATGAAAAACTCAGCAAATACCTGTAAAGTATAAAATATGTCAAATGAAAAGTTTAGAATTAAACAATAAAATAACCAAAATGAACATGTATTTTAACAGATTAGCCACGCTGAAAAGAGGATTGGTGAAATAGGAGATAGGTTAGTCAGAGAGGGAGAGAGTATAAGAGACATATGAGACATAGTAAAATGGTCTATTATTCATGTAACTGAAGTCCCAGAAGAGAGGAGAAAGAACGAACAGGGGGGGGAAAAAAAAGCTGAAGAGACAATTGCCTGGAATTTTCCTAAACTGAAGAAAGACATCAAGGCACAGTTATCAAGAGCCCCTAGGAACACCCAAGTAGGATAAAAAGAAAAATCACACGTAGGTGCAGCATAGTAAAACTGATGAAAACAAAATATAAAGAGAAAATCCTAAGGTAACTAAAAGAAAACAGGAACATTACTTACAAAGAGGTAACTGTAAGATGCTGACAAGGAATTATATTTGGTGATAAACATGCAATGTGATTTGGTCCACAACAGCTTTCTTATTATCCAACCTCCTAGGGGAGGTTCAGTGACAAAATAGTGACAAAATTTAAAAATAAATCAAATACTTAAAGGGTATTATTCTATATATATTTCATGCCACTAATTATATTAGGTTGATATAAGCAATTATATCACATTAATTTGTATTAGGCAGCATATTTAGGAACTTATTACTGTCTGAAGGTTTATATTCTAACTATTTCAGTTACTGCTACAAAAATTTCACATAGAAAAATCTGTGATTATTTTAATTTTATAGTAATGTATAGTCTTGGTACCATTTAGAAGATATTATGTGAGCTTCTGCATACAATTTGGGAAATTCAAATGAATATAGTTATTTGGACAAAACACAATGCACGCACTTAAAAACTTCCTGAGTCTAAACATTTTTTTGTTTTATCAACATTAATAAATTAATTTAAACGACCATTAAATTAAATTTTAACAACCATTCCACAGAACTCAAGTATATTTCAACTGATGAAAATTTTTCTTCATATGCAGGAAACTTCTAGATTTCTGATGGATGCTTTTATATACAGTAATTAATTCTATAAATCATTTTGGACACGACTGCCTATCTCATGAAAAAATAAAGGTTTTACTTAACACCTTCTGGTTATGGATGGATTTGTTTTCTCTTTAAAGAAGTATTTATTATGATCTAGAATGACTCATTCCTTTATTATTTCATGTTTATAAATTTACAAATGAAGTTTTTAAGATACCTTTATACTCATTATGTCTTAACTGAGCATGTAAAAAAAACCCTTGATTTATGCATTATTAGCTATAATCTTTGGATTTTTAAAAAATGCTTGCTTGTTTTAAACAAGGGCAGAGGCCATATTACCACCCCACACACACCAAAAAAAAACACAACCTATAAAACAATCAATAACTTATGGCAGGATCCAGAAATTCAAGATAAGCCTGTTGGTAAAAAGACTTATTAACTAAGTAATTACATCAAAAGGATGTGATTGATATTGCATCTGGATTCACTGCTTGTACAAGTTGTGTGAGACAAACACCCTTAATTAATGAGAGCACCAACTTCTCCATATGACAGATTTGGTTTAATCAGTCTTATATAAAGGCATACTTTTTATCACAGTACCTAAAAAATAAAGAAGGGAAAAATACTTAAAGTAATTGTGAGTTCCAGGACCAAACAGCTAAAAGCATGGCTGCAGATGACCTAAGCCAAAAGAAGATTTATAGGAAGGGGCACCGATACAACTCATATTAACTTCGTTTATGTGGCAAAGAATACAGAGAAAGAACACCAAGTGAAATAGGATGATAACCAGGACCACAAACTTAAGGAAGAAAATGCTTTGAAAAAGAGGGAGCAGTCAACAGTATCAAAAGTTGCTGAAAGACCAAGTAAGAGGAGGACTAAAAAAGTCCACTAGACTTAACACAGTGTCATGCGTAACATTAGTGAGAGCTGTCTACACTCTCCCTCCAGCCCACTGTGGGGTTTGAAGGCAGATTAGAGTGGGTTGAGAAAAGAATAGTTCAAGCCACAGGGGAATGCTGCAAAACAAAACAAAAAGAAAAGGAAAAAAAAGGTGTAGCAAAACACACTCATGAAATATTATTAATATTGCCTTGAATGTTTGAAAAGAAAACTGAAAAAAACTAACATTAACAGCAATAATAAAGCATCTGGGAAACAATTCGAGGTAAGAGGTTAGTGTTCTTGGCAATTTTTGAACTGTTTTGGTATAAAACCCATCTTACTACTCTGGAATCCTTTCATCTGAGGGCTAAATTACGTTTCTACATGTTACTTCCCCAGAACTTTAGAACTGAAGGGAATCCTATATACTGAAGTTCTCATGTCACAGTTGAAGATCCTCAGACAACAATAATTTAGCAACTCTTTTGGGTACAAATGCCAGTTAGAGCTAGGAAACCAAACATCTCCTCTGAAGTAGAGATACCAATCATTTCCTCTACCTAAATCCCTTTCTTAGGGGACAACGCCCCAAAACTTTAATCCCCAGTCATATCAAATTAGACTGCAGTGGGCATCTGACCCAAGTCTGCCAAATTTTCTCTCTAAATTGTGGCAGAGAACTGAGTCAGACCTTAAGAAGGTGAGGGGGCCGTATGCTCAAGTAGGCTCAAAGATGGATGTGGCATTTTTTAGCTGTCAACAAGAAATCAGAGTGGATTTATAGAGAGAAGCAGAAGGGAGAGACATGTTAGTCTCATAAGACATAAGAAAAGAACACCATGGAATCTCATCATAAAACAACGTTTCTTTTCTTTCCCCTTCATTTTGCAAAGTGAATAGTTATTAAAATTAGAGCAGGGGCTTCCCTGGTGGCAGAGTGGCTGGGAATCTGCCTGTCAATGCAGGGGACACGGGTTCGGGCCCTGGTCTGGGAAGATCCCACATGCCTCGGAGCTGCTGGGCCCGTGCGCCACAACTACTGAGCCTGCGCTCTAGAGCCCGCGAGCCACAACTACTGAGTCCGTGTGCCACAACTACTGAAGCCCACGCGCCTAGAACCTGTGCTCTGCAATGAGAGGCCCCCGCAATGAGAGGCGTGCACATTGCAGTGAGGAGTGGCCCCCACTCGCCACAACCAGAGAGGAGTCTGCGCACAGCAACGAGAACCCAACACAGCCAAAAAAAAAATTAGAGTGAAAAATAGAGAGAAAACATTAACTATTCACTTTACAAAATAAAAGGGAAAGAAGAAAAAGACTATTTAAACAGTGAGCACTTATACTCAAGGAGCACAATGAGCACATGAGTAGAGAGAAAGGAATCAGTGGATCTCAATCCTGTGTGCCTCCTGCAGTACCTACTGCTGTGTTGAGAAGTCTACACTTTAAAGATACAGTATGTATTTTTCATTCACCGTGGTGCTAAATGCAAGCCAGCTATTTTATGTGGTGGCCAACCAAAAACAAACAAACCACCCATTATTTTAGTTTACTTTATGAGAAATTAAAGTCTTTTCAAAAATAATTCTATGCGAACTGTATCTAGTCTATTATAGTAAGAAACCTGATCTCCACTTAGGATGCAGCTCCTACGTAAATGCCTGACAACTTTCTAGCTCTCACTGGCCATACTGAAATTCTTGTAATTATACTCCAAGGAGCTTCCCAGGAACTTTCTAATGCCCCTCCCTTGTTCTTTGAGCTAATTTGGGTAAGCTTCTGTGCCTTACACTCAGATTTTCCTAAGTGATTCTCTTAATAATCTACGTTGAAGCCTTTTTATGACCAACAGTACAGAATAGTGAAAGGTAGTAAAGCACCATGGTTAGGAGTTTTAGAATCAGACATGCTCTTTATGGGAATGATGGTTCCATCACTTAATAGTTTTGTGACTTTGCAGATGTCATTTAACCTCTATGAATCCATTTTCCACATCTACAAAATAGAGGTAATGCCACCTACACCTCATAATGCTAATCTGAAGATTAAGTGAGATAAAATATATTAAGTCCTTAGTACTGTGCTAGATATATGCTGTTCTAATTACTAATAGTTATTAAATTCCTGCT
>NW_006771578.1:3565626-3567771 GCF_000442215.2 Lipotes vexillifer
TGCTGAACTCAATCTGTCTCACAGCTTTCTCCTATGGCTCCACCAACTGCTCTTATTTCCATGATATTTTTATGAAATTTTATAAAACTTATGCAAGTGAACAAATTCATTAACAAAATAGGATTTGTATGAATCAGGCTGCTTTTCTAACTTTTTTAGACTCATGAGGTTGATTTAATATTCCTAGATCAGCTTTGGAGCGAAACAATACTCCCAATGTACCAGATTAATGTGATAAGTGTCATGCACCCCCTCCCATCCCCTAAAGTACTCTTCCTTCTAAAATTTATTTTAAGTAGTGAGTATATCTTACAAACCAACTATCATTTAAGACAAAAGAACTGTAAAGGTTAAAAACTCATAGTTATGAAAATAATTCGTAGCAAATAAAAAATGTCATGATATCTAACGGTTAAATGCTGTTTGCAGATTTTTGTGTTTCAGCCATGAGTTTTATACATACAATCAAATAAAAAGCCTGTTACCCAGTACTGATCTCTAATACCATCTCCAATAATTATGTAAAGAGTATTCTATAGAAATTTCTAACTTTGGAGAGCTGGGTCCCTTAAATCCTTTAGCAAGTAACACTGGCCACAAGAAAAAGAATGGACTTTAATAAACTACATCGTAAAATAAGCCTCAAACTTCATTTTAGACCAAATTCTCAAAGCCTTTTCTTATCTTTCTTTTTTTGTTAAAACTATTAAAAAGAAAAACTAGCACTTCAAAACTTTCATGTCTGCCTTTTGGTAAAGGCGTATTAGGGAAATGGACACCTGACTGACTGGTGGTAAACAGACATTTTACATTTGTATAACTATTAACAGCTTTCAAAATACTCTTAAAGGTATTTCATTTAATTCTCACAATCATATGAGTCAACATGGCAACTTTCATTCCCATTTTATAGAAATAAAATTCAAGGTCAGTAAAATAACCACATATGAAAATTAGGACCTCAATTTTTAGACTTCTACTTTAAAACCCTTTCCACTTCATCACATTGCCTCTCACCTGGATCATTTACCATACAGCATAACTGGGATAAGAATAAAAGTTATTGCCAAATGGAAAGAAAAGAACATTAAAATGGGGTAGGGTGGAAAAACAGGAGAAGTTTCAATTATATTTTGTACTTAAGAAGGGGTCTTAGCAAACAAATACTTAATTTTTTGAGAATTTAGTCAAACAGAATGCTTGAGAGGTTATGAGGAAACAGACACAGGCACTTTATTTGCAAATACCTGTGGGTGTGTGTGCAGTACTTTTTTCTTACCTAAAACTTCTGTTTGAGTCATAGTGGCAAATTATAACTTCTTTGAGAGAAGAAGAATTCTGCTTGCAGTTATGCCCTTGGGAAATGGTTTCACAATCCTTATCATATTTTATAAATAAACAGGGTTACAAAAAAAGGATTCCCTTTAGGTAGAAATAATTTCTAAGAGTAACTCAGACTTTTGAGAAACAAATACAAAAGTTAAGCTACATGGCTAAACATACATCTTTATTCACACACAGAATCTTTAAGATCTCTTATTTTGGCAAGAGTAAAGAAGAGCTTTAAAATAAGTAATGATACCCTTTCAAATAAAAAGAAAGATGAACAAAAGGAAGGGTAGGCATGGGAATGAAAGCTCTGCATGGTGGGCTCAGGCATGGTTTGAATGAATAACCTTTTCCCAAGTCTAGTGTATTAGAGAGTAAAGAGAGCATCCTGGTCAGAACAGATGAAATAAATCACAGACTTCTAAGGATTCTCCTCAGAGTTAATAAAATATATCTTTTCCATTAAAACCGTTTCCCCATCTAAAAAAGTTAGTAATTTGCTACTGTGACCCAAATAAAAGAACTATGGAAGGGAAAAAAATGTCCTACTAATATAACCCCCCAAACACATACGCGTGCACATACACGTACATTATTCTTGATTTCACGTGGCGAGGCATTTCCTTCCAGTTATATGTTACTCAGAGGTCTATAATATTTGGTGCCAGAATCTAAAATAAGGTATGATAAGCTCTCTCTAAATGAACTAGTATAATTAGTTCGTTTTTCACTCATTTTCTGTGTGTGACAATCTCTTCCATCACTTAATCCTTAATATTTACCTGAACCTCTGAATTGGAATCAATAGGCTGTAGG
>NW_006771578.1:3567781-3582733 GCF_000442215.2 Lipotes vexillifer
GTAGGGAAAACCAAGTTTCTCTGCCACTGTGGTTACACAAGTCTTCTTTTTTGATGGCTACTTTTCCTGTAAGAAATAAGTAAAACAATGAGGAAACATATTATATATAACCATTAGCACTGTTACATATAATACTTTGTAGAAAACATTTAAAAATAATTTGTATCTGTTGATATCAAAAAATCCATTTTTATAAAGCGTTTTTCTATATCCTAAAAAATGAAAATGTGCCTCATTTCCCTCTACCCATTGGCAGACCCTTCTCTGGGCCATTTTGAATTAGGGGTTTAGACCAAAACTCAGTTGTATTTATATGCAACTGCGTTTTCAATGTACAATGATAGTGCAAACTAATCCTCTCAACTCTTTTAACACTATGAATAAACCATATGTTCTGTCTGAGCAGACATATCTGCATTTAATAAGAGTTTATAAGCTCCAATTAAGAGAACAGAAAAACAGTATCATATGGTCACTAATAATTTTGAAAACTGACTTGAAATTATGAGATTAAAACAATTTTATTAAAAATTTGCTTTATCAAAACACTGTAAACACTGCTTATGCTGCTTCAATGCATACACACACACACACACACACACAAAATCAAAGCAGTTCCCTAAAGAGTTTCTACGTCTCAGAGACAGATACAGTACAATGAACAAAGTAGTATGAGAGGAAGAAACAGAAATGTTCTTATTATAATGAAGTATTTGCCATGTTGGTACAAAGCATTTCCTTCCTCAATTCAAGTTTTAAGAAGTAGACATAGTTTTGCATATGACCGACAATTTATTCCAACATTCAACACAAAAGCTTCAACAAAGGATGTATGCTAAAGTAAAAAATAGTTCACTTTATTTTATCAAACAAGAATTTCCATTTTAAGTACCCTAATTATACTTCATACCCTTTTCACTTATGACCATCTTGATCTTTTAGTTCAACATTTGAAAACTTTGAGAAAACAGCAAAAAAAATTTCTGTCAAGATATATCAATTTTTGTGTATCAAGTGGAAAGAAAAGGCATAACAGGAAAACAAACAGAAAAACTGTCTTTAAAATTTTATTCTAGAAGTAGACAGTGGTAGTGGTTGCACAACTCAGTGAATATACTTAAAACCACTGCACTGCGCACTTTAAAAGGGTAAGTTTTATGGCATGTAAATAACACATCAATAAAGCTGTTATTTAAAAATTTAATATTATAAGACCCTGATTCTACAATTTCCAGGATTTTTAGTTTTATACATAATTTATGAATGTGTATGTAGATGTACATACATGTGCATGTATAATGCATACAAACATCACTAAAGCAAGCCCCCAACTTAAAAGAAGGCTTTTAAAAAAGTTTATTCAGAAGTTTTCTGGTTTGATTCATTTACTCATTCAACAAATAATCACAATGGCTTTGTATTTTAAATGGTGAGTTGATTTCCAGACTTCCTTAACTAAAGACTATTTAACCAATAATGCTTCTAAAAACTAGAGTAGGAATCTACCTGTTCTATTTATAACTCACAACTCAGATCACTGGAAACACATCTTCTTTGTCACAAGTGCCTTCCCAAGAGAGAATCCCCTCTTAGTTCACAGGTCAAAAAAAAAAATCCTAAGGCAAGGACCTTCGTCCTCCTATTTCATGTCTCACGTATCCATGGTACTCACTGTCACAAAAGAATTGAATGGTTCTTGTCTTTTGAGAGGGAAACTCTTTTCTGACTAGCCGTATAAATAAGCCGTTTGTTAAGTTGAGAAAAACCTGCAATTTTACTGCCAGCTCTTATTCTTATCAAGTTCCTTTTAAGATGTCAGTTTCTAAAATGTAAAGATTTAGTCAGCCTGAAGAAGCAGGGAAGAACACATGATCTCAAGAAGTCAGAGAAACTGACAAAGAACAAGAGAAAAATAAAGAAAAATATTTGAAGTCATTAGGTATTAGGATACCTGCAACATGTTCAGCACTTCAACAGGCAATATAACATATGAAAAAGAAATATATGTCATCGGCCCTAGGGAACCAAACAGGGTAGAGAAGGGTTAGGAGGGCAGGCAGGGAGGGAAAATGAATAAAGGAATGAATGAGGAAGGTGGGCAGGTAAAGGGGAAAGGAATTTGGAGAAGGAGGAGAGGAACAGGGAGGGGAGGAACAAGTGTCTGAAATGCAAATAAGACCAAAAAAATCGTTCATCATTCTTATCCGTTGTGAGCTATCCTTAGTTAAACAGGTTAGATGACAGCTTTTAAATATTAAAGGTAGGCAGCCTGATACAGTGGAAAGAGCACTGAACTGAAAGAAAAGCCAGCATTTACTGAACAGCCACCAGGTAGTAAATATTCTTACACATTTTGTTTAATCTTCATAACAATCTTGGGGGAAGAGCATATATTACAGATGAGGAAAGCTGAATGATATCAAAAACCTGCCCACTAATAAGTGCTAAAGCCAGCTTTCAAAACCAAGGTATGCCAGCCTGTTCATGTTCCTTCCAACACAGACACTAACTCTGTAGGGTCTACACTACAGACACTACAGACACTAATTCTGTTACTTATTAAGCTGTGTGATCTTGGGCAATTTATTTAAATTCTACATCTCATTTACCTCCTCTGTATTTGAAACAACTTTCAGCTCTAATGAAACCTATTCCATGCCTCCAACGGTCTCCAAAGTGTTTTAGTTTAATGTTTACTATTTTAAACAAAGTTAACTCATTATTTCACTAGCTGTGAGATCACCGACACTGAAAATAAACAAATATATAAAAAAATCAACCAACCACCCCAGGAACCAAATACCCAACACATTATTTAAAGGTACCATTTCATTTCCCCACTGTACTGACAAACCCATAGACAGAAAGAGCTTAGACCACATATATACACACATATATACCAGATGCTATATTAGTTCCTTAAAATCAGACAAGGAGAGGAAACACAAAAAGAAATGAAGGAACTGTGGACACAGAAACCACTTCTGTTGGTCTCTAAGTAAAAAAAGTATTCTTAGCTTTCCATTACCACTTCTAAGCAGCATTTTCTTACCGTCTGTAAATATCACGTTATACTAGGCCCCCATTTTTAAGCACAACATATTCTTAGAAATTTCATCCTGATACAGATCGCCAACTGGCAAAATCTTGAAGGCCTTGTTCCTACTTGGCTACTAGTAGAAATGGCTGAAAGGGCAGATAAAAGTAGCGATAAGTGTGACTGCCTAGACAAGATGAAAAAGAACCAGAGGACTGAACAAATTCTGGCAGTATCAGTAACAGCAATTCAATCGATGGCAACATTTAGATGCCTTCGTGTACAGGGTTTAGATTGATACCTTTTGGTCTCTGTGGTAGACTGGTATATTAATGGCTTCCAATAAATCATACTTCCTTGTTCTATGCCACTGTGTGGTCCCCTCCAGCACTGACTCTGGGTTTGGCCATGCCACTTACTTTTGCCAATGGGACATCAGCAAATGTAATGCAAGTAGTCTTAATAAGCACCTGCAGTAGGGCTTACCCTCTTGCAACCTCAATACCGTGTGGAGTGGAAGGCCCAGATAATGGACAGCACCAGCCATCAGACATATGGGTCAGATTACTCAGCCCAGTCAATTTTTCAGGTAACTTGCACATTAGTGACCCCAGGTGAGACCACCAGAAGAACCACCCAGATGAGCTTGGCCCAAATTGACAACCTGCAGAATCATGAGCAAATATATGATTGCTAAATTAAGCCACTGAGTACTGGGGTGTGATTTGTTATGTAGCAATAGATAACTGATACAGTCTCTATGCAAGCAGACACAAAAGTGTAGTCATAAGCAATTTTTAAACAGTTGGTTTGACTTAAGAGCTAAATGCCAGGAGAAATTACAATTCAAAGGGTTTAAGAAATACCTTCGCTATCTTAAACCCAACCTTATTTTATAGGTGAACAAGGCCTAAGGAGGTAGAGTGACTTACTTAAGGTCACAAAGGCAGTTAGTGATAGAGTCATGAAAGGAATTCAGGTCTCTAATATCCTACTGAAATTCTCTTATAACATTCTAAACCATGGGGAAAGAAAAACAAGTTAACCAGTCTACTAAGATAACCATGGTTTAACTGCTTAAGCCTAGATCCCTCTGAAAACTAAAATAACTAGAAAATACACATTAGAAGGTTAAATATACATGTGTTAATATTATTAGGATCCTCACTGGAAATGGAATTTTATTCTTACATGAAGTTTTTCTCTTCTCTTTTTCTCCTTTTTTAAGGGAAGAAGACACTATAACTTAGGACAATATATCACACAGTAAAAGACTTTTAAAGCCTTAATTTTACAATTTTCTATCTTTTTGCAGCATGGTTCCTATGTTTCAAGTTTTCAATTAATCTATAATCAAGTTTTCATACTAACTGTTCCTGGCATATAAGGATTCCTAATATGAAAAACTATGCCTCATATTAATAACAGTTATTACTTCCAGGAAGGGGACTGGGAGGGGGGTCAGTGGCCAAAATTAATTGTCTGTAATACTATAATTAAAAATTTTTTTACAAAAAGGAAAATATCCATATATTATTATACAATTAAAAATAAAAAACAGGCTGGGCTTCCCTGGTGGTGCAGTGGTTGAGAATCTGCCTGCCAATTCAGGGGACACGGGTTCGAGCCCTGGTCTGGGAGGATCCCACATGCCGCAGAGCAACTAGGCCCATGAGCCACAACTGCTGAGCCAGCGCATTTGGAGCCTGTGCTCCGCAACAAGAGAGCCCGCGATAGTGAGAGGCCCGCGCACCGCGATGAAGAGTGGCCCCCGCTTGCCACAACTAGAGAAAGCCCTCGCACAGAAACGAAGACCCAACACAGCCAAAAATAAATAAATAAATAAAGCAGCTTTCATTTAAAAAACAAAACAAAACAAAACAAAACAGGCTTTTAAAGCTATTCAACAAGTACACATTCTTAGATCTTCTTAAGTTTAAAAGGTGGCTCTCTCAACCCTAGCTCAAATTTCATTCCCAGAAAATGCTATGGCACTGTTTAGCCTACAACTGGGCAACTCCACTATAAAATAATCGAGGGAACTCAATTTCCAGTAGCTCAAAATTAAAAACAACAAAGTGCCGCCTAACTTTATGAGTTGTTAATGACAAAAGAAAAATACGTTAAAGTAAAAAAAATGTAAAAATTTATAAGTGAAAATACCAAGATTATTTTCCAACTTTAAATTAAAGGCTATGTACGAACTGTGTTTACTTTAATAATAATAATTCCTATCTGTAAAAGGAAAAACAATTTCTACTAAATGTAGAAACTTTATTTCTTAATAAGAATAAACTTTTTTTTTTTTAACAGTTCCCACACCAAGTTATGGCCTTCTGATACCACTCCTCAAAGGACTGATTTTTACTTTAAAAACAAAACAAGGGCAGCTTTTGGAAATCATAATTATAAACCTCAACTAAAGGCCTTTCCAAGAAATACTATATAATGACTACTTGTAAATAGGTAATGAAAATTACAAAACATTTTCTTAAAATGTTTAGTCAATCAAAGATACACACTCTCTCAAGGGTCATTAATAATCACCAACAGCCTCTATCCAATCTTTATCCTACTCTACCTCTCTCTAGTCTTGCCATTAAAAGATCTCCTTGCCTTCTGAGATATTCATCTCTTCTATCTCTCTTCCAACTTCCTGATACATTTAATCAATCTTCACTAAAGCCTCATTTTCCCTGCAACCCTCCTTAAATGCTCCCAGGGCAATTTCATTCATTCCAGCAGAGGCTTCAAGTATCACTCAGTGCTAATGACTCTCAAATCCATATCTCCACATCAAATCCAGATTTCTTCTCTGAGCTTCAGATCTGTATTTCCAACAGTCAACCAACATGTCCACCAAGATACTCCCCAGGTAATGCAAGTTTAACTTGTTTGAAATCAAAGTCATCATCTCCCTTTCCCATCCTGAATGCTCCGTATCTCAGTTAATGACAACCATAGAAACAAGACCATTTTTAACTCTTCCCCTTCTTATATCCTCTTTAACTTCTTAGTACCTAAATCCTATTTAAAGCTACTCCTGTGAAGTACATTCCCTCATTGGCATTTCCACTGCCACTACCCTACTCATCTCATTTGATAATAGCCTCCTTGATGGCCTCCCTGCCTTTAACCTCTCTCCATTCTAAAGCATAAACTGTAGATCAGGGGTCCCCAACCCCCAGGCCACGGACCCATACTGTTAGGAACCGGGCCGCACAGCAGGAGGTAAGCGGCAGGCAAGCCAGCAAAGCTTCATCTGTATTTACAGCCGCTCCCCGTCGCTCACATTACTGCCTGAGCTCCACCTCCTGTCAGATTAGTGGCATTAGATTCTCATAGGAGCGCGAACCCTACTGTGAACTACACAAGCGACGGATGTAGGTTGCACGCTCCTTATGAGAATCTAATGCCTGATGATCTGAGGCGGAGCTGAGGCGGTGATGCTAGCACTGGGGAGCAGCTGCAAATACAGACTATCATTAGCAGAGAGGTTTGACTGCACAGAGACCATAATAAATCAACTGCTTGCAGACTCACTCACCCTGTCGGTGAGTGGCAAGTGAAAACAAGCTCAGGGCTCCCACTGATTCTGCATTATGGTGAGTTGTATAATTATTTCATTATATATTACAACGTAATAATAATAGAAGTAAAGTGCACAATAAATGTAATGTGCTTGAATCATCCCCAAACCGTACCCCTCCCCCGGTCCATGGAAAAACTGTCTTCCATGAAACTGGCCCCTGGTGCCAAAAAGATTGGGGACCGCTGCTACAGATGACATATTTAAAGTAGATGTCCATATACTTTAAAAATACGGGTATATATAGTTATATATATGTGTATATATGTATACACGCTTTAAATACGTAACCTATAGACTCTGAGTTTGTAGTTTGAAAGTTATTGTTTACACCATAGGAAGTTGTTAAACTACAAAACTATATTCGTATATGCAGTTACATACGATTTTTAAAAGGTTCCTCATTCTTAAAAGGCTCAACACTACTGTCTACAGGATAAAGTCCAAATTCCTTAACACAGTTTTGAGGGTCCACCACAACTTGGTCCAATTCATATTCCCAGATTCATCTTCTACCACCCTTGGCCTAAGTGATTTACATTTTCCAGCAGATACACCACAAACATGATTCACTTTTTCTTCTCTGCTTCTGCTAATCCCTATTATCTTGAAACGTCTTCCTTTTCCTACCTAGGTAGTCTCTGTTAATCCTCCACCAAACATAATTAACTCTTCTTTACTCTGTGCTCCCAAGTACTTTGTTCCTACCTCCAGAACAGGCCCTATTAAATATATTAGGATTAGAGTATAGATCAGCCTGAAAACCTGGGAGCAACCTGAATCTTATTCACCTTAATATCCCCATCTTTTGTATGCCACATAGACAAGTGTTTGTAAATGTTTGTTTAATTGAATTAAGGATGGAGCCTCAGGGGTGATCCATAATTAAGGGTTTGCTACACAGAGAAAAGTCTACATATAAGTAAAGAAGTCAGAAGGAAGACAACTAGGAAAATACAATGTCATTAAACTGCCTTTTCCTTGGCTTTCAACAAGTTGAATAAGCAATCCAAAGAGTCTAATGTGACACAGAGGCAGACGAGGATTGAAAACTATGAAAATGCCTTTTGTGACAAAGTATTTGTTATGTATATAGCTGACAGAAGTTAACATATTTATCAAATATGGATGCATCAGAATAAATAAAAGATAAAATTCCATCCAAAAGAAAAATAAGCAAAAGAATTAACTAATTCATAGAAGAAAAATGTAAAAGACCAATAAACGTATGAAAAAATTCCTCAAGTTCACTAATAATCAGAAAATACAAGTTAAAATGAAATATTTCTTTCACCTATCAAACTGCAAAAAAAATTTTTTCAATGACAATATCCAAGAATGACCAGGGTATGGTGAAATGATTACACCCATGTCATGTTCGGGGGAATGTAAATTAGTACAATATTTCTGGGAGCCAACGGAAAAATATATATAGAAAAAACCTTAAAAATATTCAAACACTTTGGCTCAGTACTTTCACCTCTAAGAATTTATCCTAGAAAAAAAGACATGCAAAAATTTATGCAGAAGGATGTTCATAGCAACACCATTTAGAGTAACAAAAATCTGGAAACATAAATCTCTACCACGAAAAGAGTGGTTAAGATAATACATTCCTACAGAAAGGATATTTTTAAAATTACTTGTGAAAAATATTTAATGACATGGGAAAAGGATCATTAGATATTAAATGAAAAAGAAAAAAACTTGAATAAACAGTACAATGTAATAATATAAATGTGTGAAATAAAGAATGGGAAGAAATACACAAATTATTAACTATAACTGTTCTTATGCAGAGTCATTACCAATCCCTTAGAACATGTAATAATTTTACAATTAAGAGAAAGTATTATTGTTTTTAAAAGGTTATTTTATCTGCTCTAAAATGATTTTTGGCAAACTTCAAAAACAAGTTTGTCAGAAAAATGAAGTCAGATTACAGCGATTTAAAAAGAAATAAGTAGGAAGCAGAAGGATATAGACCATTTGTTAAGGAATTCAATAGCAAAAGCAGAAACAAGTTAGACGGTAGTTAAGAGGTCAAAGCCAAATAAAGCGTAATCATTTGAACTGTAGGAGATGAGCATGTTTCAAATGGGAAAGGAGAGATGGAGATGATGAAATTCAGGACACTAAAAAGGGAGAGTAATGCATGTAAATTACAGACCTCTACCTGTTATTCAAAGACAGTAGTGCAAAGACCATGAACGTGACAATATGTGGCCAGTTAGTTTTGTCCTAGTCGATGCCTACAGATCATACCTCAGACAATTACTTAAGAAACAGTTACCGGTCACCAATACAGCCAGAGAGAAGAATATGACTAGATTAAACCGAATTATTACTTCTATTAGAAAAACTTCAAAAACAGATGTTCTTTGGTGGGGATCAAATACTGTGATCTTTGTAAAAAACATTCTTTGCACCATTCAACAATATTTACAGAGCATTTACTAAATATAAGGCACTTGGGCAGTGACAGTCTCTGCCTTCATAAATATCATATATATTCAACTAGAGCACCTAGACATTAAACAACAAACTGATTTGTCAAATCAGATTCATATAAATCAGAGTTCTACCCAGGATCAAGCTTTACTAATGACATAAAAGAAGTAGACAAATAGACTCTGATACACCTGAAAAACAAACAAACTGATGAACAACTATAATGAATACTACAGAAGGGGACCCACCAGGTACTATGGAAACATATGGTACCATGACTAGGGGGAGATTGGTTATGTCACTTCCCTGAGGAAGTGTCACCCAAGCTGAGCATTCAAATTAAAAATCAGATCCACAAATGAACATGAAGTCTACAGGAAAGGATGAGAAAGTTGAGAATATATTATTCTGTTGTTTTCAACACTTTATACTTAGAGAAAGAATGAATATAAACACGAAGAAGACAATTATGAATAGTACATACCTATACGAAGGTCTCTTTGTAAAACATTCTTATCATAAACATAGAAAGACAAATACTGGAAAGTTCTTGGAATCTCAAAGTAAAATTCTTCACTGAAAAATGGGCTAAAGAGAAAAGGGGGAAAGCTCATTAAATTTAAATTCAACAGTGTCCTCCTATAATATTTTCAATAAAATAAATTAAAATTACAGATTAAACACCATAAAGAAAAGCTTCGAGAGTTCCAAAATAATTCTCTATGCTAAGTTTCAGCTAAACCCTGTACAAACCAAGCTGAACTCTGAAAGGACCTCGATTGCCAGGCTGGGCTCTGAACAAACAGATTTTCTGGAGTCCTGTGGACAGAAGATCCAGTAACTGCCTGGGGTCATGCTCACCTAAAGTGGACACAAATGAGAGCTGAGGACAGTGTCATTCACACCATCATCATCTCAAAAATATGTAAATCACAATAATACATAACACCTAAAATGAATAACGCTATGTAAAATGTTATTTTAAAACATACTTTAAAAAATTAAAATAGGTTATTTTTAATCAACTTTACTGAGGTATAAACTACATAAAATAAAATCTAATTTAAAGTACAGAGGTTAATGACTTTCGATTAATTTATAAACCTGCAGAGTGTCCATCCCAATCAAGATATAGTAACACTGCAACTCCCCACAAAGTTCCCTCTTGTTTCTCTGCAGTTACTCCATCATACCTGTCACAGGCAACCAGTGATCTGATTTCTAGCACTAAAGATCTGGTGTAGGATTTCATATAAATGGAATCAAACAGTATGTACACTTGTGTCCAGCTTCCTTCACTCGGCTTAACGTCTATGATATCTGTTCCATCTTGCTGTGTATATCATTAGTTCATCTGTTGTAAGTGCTGGGTAATATTCCATTTATGAATATTCCACAATCCATTCTCCTAGTGATGGCATTTGAGGTGTTTCCAGTTTGGGCTATTAAAAATAAGGCAGCTATGAATATTTTTATACAAAGCTCTTTTATGTGTTCAGTTCTTTTGGACAGGTAACTAAAAACAGAATTGCTGAGTTAAAAGGTAGGTGAACTTTTAATTTATGAGAAGCTGTCAAACTGTCTCCAGTGCGGCTGTGCTATCTTGCATGCCTACCAGCGAGGGATAAGAGCTCCAGCGGCTCCACGTCATTGTTAACTTTTGCTACTGAAAGTCTCTTTAAAATTAGCTACTCTACAACATTATAAATCAACTATACTTCAATAAAAAGTTGTTTTGGAAAAAAAATAGCTATTCTAGTGAATGTGACATCATAAATGTATATACCTGTGTAATCTCCACCCCAATCAAGATAAAGAACAAAGTTCCCTTGTGCAATGACTCACTCCATACTGTCACGGGAACCAGTGATCTGATATCTACCGTGACACATTATGTTCAAGAATGTGTAGTGACAGAAGTGGTTTTAAACTGCATTTCCCTGATGACTGACAATGCCGAATATCTTCTCCTGTGCTTGTTGCCCATTTGTATATCTTATTTTAGGAACTATTTGTTTGAGTTTCCTCCACATATTTTAAAAGGTTTGTCTGTCTTCTTATTGGGTTTTTGGTCTGTTTGTTTGTTTGCTTTAATAAATTCTGGATGCAAGTCCTTTGTCAGAATATTTTCTCCTAGGTGTGGCTTGCCATTTCATTTTCTTGACAGTGTCAAAGAGCAGAAGGCTCTGATTTTGATAAAATCCAGTTTATCAGTTTTCCTCTTTTATGATTGGTGCTTTTGGCATCCTAAGTAAAGAAATCTTTGTCTACCCCCAAGTTGCTAAGAGTTTCTCCTACGAAACAGCTTATTTTTCTAAGTTCATTTTAAGAATGCTCTTTTGATATTTAAATTCTCCTATGAAGACATGAATTTCTGAAATTCTAGTTAACATCTTTTGTCAAGAGTACCTCTTTCCTGAGAATGTTTAAAGAACAAAAGGTACTTTAAAAATGTCACCATAAAATGCAATCTCTTCAGGATGTCACCACTTAAAAAGAAGCTAAAATGCCAAGTAAATGACTCCTAAAGAAGTCATTTCTGACCCTGTCCAGAAAACAGCTGACTTAGCTTTTTAGTTGTTATAATACCCGGTCAATTTTTGTCAATATATTTTTCACTTCAAACGTAACCAAAATAAACTTAAAAGGTGGTCTGTCAAAATAGTCTTTCTAATTAGTCTCAATATAGCAATCAACACAAAAATAACTATTAGGCAAAGACAGGTTTAGGTATTTTTCTCCTTTGCATCATTTCATATACAATTGAGAATTTCCTTTATATATTACATATCCACACTCAAATATTATTTTTAAAACACATTCTAAAGCCAAATAAGAACAAGATGAGAATTATTCACTAAATCATCTGTATCACTGTATCATCACAATCTCAACAACCTAATCCCCACATCTGGGCGCCCACATCTTTATTTTACAAATTAATTAATTCATCAATCCATTTTGAAAAAAAGTTTTCAACAACGTTGGTTAGAAGCAATAACTAGACATATAGTTTTTATAAAGCAATACTCTACTGTTATCACTGACCTATAATCCTGCATATCACTCCTAAGGAAATTCCTGGTGTGGGGAAGAGAAGCACTAGGTGCAAGAAGTGTTGCTACTCAATTTGTTTATAGACCACCTACTTCTTAAAAGGATTTGAGGTAGAGATTTAGGAGCTATGGATGCCATATGTGACTCCTACTTACCTGCCATGAAAAATTCTATATCCAGACTACCTATAAAAACTATAATATTCAGAACCCATAAAAGATCTAAATGATATCTACTGACTTTTGACTTAACAGCTTATCGCAACATTCACTAGGGTAGAAAACACTGAAATGAAAGCAAGGTGAGCAAGGGTTTATACTACAAATTCTTTCACCCTATTCCACAAGGAAGAACTCTAGGAGGCACCTAGAATCCAAGAAACATGTAGTCTAATTATACTGAAATGACCTAAGGTAACCATTGCTAGCCTTAAAATATCTTCCAAGTTGCTATGCATCTAGCATAATAATTTAAGATGGATAAAAATACTTGGTTTTATCATTTCCCCCACACAAATATCTGGAAAGGCAGGCAAGAGTTCTGGAAAAATAGTAAGCTTATTTTAGTTATTCATCTACAAAGCTGTATTACATACTAGAAACTACCACAAGTATTCAATTTATTGAAAATTACTAGTTTTGTATATAACTGATTTTTGTTTGATACGGAATCAACGTACATTAAATAACAAATTGAGATTTAAATAGTTTCAGGTCCCTATCCCAGTTTTGCTTCTAACTTCCTTTATTACATGCACAAATTATTCAGGCTTTTGGTGACTCAGTTTCATCATTTACATAAATAATAACAAACTCTAACACAACAGGGATAGGTGATCTACGATTTCAAGATGTGAAGTATACTACAAATCTCCTTGGGTTACTAAATATTTCATCCACCATACATTCATTCCAACAACTCTTCACTCCCTTATTTTAAGTCCTGTCTCTGAACAAGAATGCATCCTTCCAGTACAGCTCTGCACTAGAATTATATCCACAAACACCATTACAGGGAAGAGGTGGCACATCTCAATTTTATGAATTATAACTTACTATGATACTCTCGCAGTGCTATTACACTTCCCCAAAATGACAAATCTGCGTAAGAGTTCATTCCCTTACAATGCCCTACTTAGTTAAGTGACTTTTATAAACGTTAAGGGGTAATTTATTCTCAAGAGAAATAAAATAATGATGTACTTTGAGAAAAGTTCAAGTGAGTGGGCAAAATTTAGCCTAGAGAAAAAACTGAGGTATATTGGTAGCTGTTTTCAAAAACCTGAAAGAGTTTCACGTGAATGATGGATTAAACTTGTTCTCCAGAAATCCAAGGGACACAATTAGGAACAATTAAGAGGAAGACATATTTTGAGGCAAGGAAAAGCCACATGAAAGCAAGCACTGTGGGTATCTTGTTCTTGCGGATGTATGAATAAATAGCACCCAGCAAGTTCTTGGCATATGGTAGGTTCTCCTTTTGACAGACATTAATCAATTAAATGGAAGAGCTTTTCAAGAGTCAGAATAGTTCTAAGACCTAACAGGCTGCTTTTAGGAGGCAGTGAACTCCTTGGTCACTGGAACATTATTAAGCAAATGCCATATGACTACTTGTCAAAAATAATTGTCAGGAGGAACTAAGTGTAAGGCATTTAGTCCAGCTCAATGAACATTAAGGTTCCTTCAAACTCTGAGATTCTGTAACTCTAAAATGAACTCAGAATCTATAAGGAAAATAAAAGTTGCAGATGAAGAAAGTCTTCTTGATGATTACAGTCAGGAAAATGTGTAAAAACTTTTATTCAATATATATCATATGAATGATAATTTACCAATTTTTTTACAAACCTTAAAGATTTTTCAACAACTTGGGTACGATAAACTTCTTCCTGGTCCAAATTTATGGTGCAGAAACAATCTCTCATTTTGTTGGGTCCAAGATACGGCAATAAATTTTTCGCTTCACCTGTTGGCACAAAAATTAAAACTGGTGTTAAATATCACCAGCTGCCTCATGCTAAGTCTTACATGGGACACATTAAATCCAAAAGAACATATAAGATATAGCACAGAAGAAAAAATTAGTAATTAAGAAAGATAATCAACTTGGTCTAAAGGAATGTGGTGAGACAGAAGGGAGAAGCTGTGTGTAAAGGGGCATGTGAGGTCATGTTATACCACCGTATCCCTGATCCTAGAAAAGAGCACTGTCCCCACTTATGTCCTCATCCCATCCCACCAGCACCACCCTAAAGGCATGTCTCCACAACTAATCCGCCTTTCCTGTATCATTAATTTTCCTCTCTACTGGATCATTCCTGTCAACTCATAAACAAACTTTGATATTTCCCAATTTTTAAAAAAGCACAAAAAGAAAAAAAAAAACTCCCTTAACTCCATCTCTTCCCTCATATCATTCCATTTCTAGACTCCCTTTCACAGCAAAACTTCTCAAAAACAATCATCTCTAGCCACTGTCTCTAATTCCTCACCTTCCATTCTTTGACCCTCTCCAATCAGCTTTTAACCCCATGACAACAGTGAAACTGCTCTATCTAGGGTCACCAATGCCTTCCATATTGCCAAACCCAATGGCGTTTCTCTGTCCTCATCATACCTGACCTGACAGCACTATTTATTTAATATAAGTGAATGCTAACATCCCTCCTTAAAACTCACTCTTTTCTTGGCTTCCACAACACAGTAGTTTTGGCTTTCCTCCTGCCTCATGGACCTCTGCTGACTTCTCTCCCTCCTCACGTCTAAATGTTGCAATGCTTCAGGGCTCAGGTCTGGACCACCTTCTCTTCTTTCCC
>NW_006771578.1:3582773-3590382 GCF_000442215.2 Lipotes vexillifer
TTTCCCTATGCAAATTCCTTCAGTATATGGTGTTCACGCTGATGCCTCCCAGATATGTGTTTCCAGGCCTGATTTCTCCTCCTCAACATTAGATATGAATACTCAACTGCCTCCCTGGATATCCAGTAGGCTTCTCAAATTTAACAAGTCCCAGAAAAATCATCTGATTTCCTCCCCTAAAACCCACTCTCCCCCCAGTCTACCACCGTCTTCCTCTCTTTTCCTCACCATGCTCCCCAAACCTCCCACCCCCACGTCCAGTCCATCAGTAAATCCAGCAGAACTCCAAAATAAACCCCAAATGCAACCACTTCTCCTTGCCTTCATTAGTATCACCCTACAATCCACTCTCCATCAAGGAGTATGACCTTTTAAACATACTTTTCAAGTCAATTACCCCCCTACTCCAAGGCCATTCCATTTCACTTAGAATACAATTCCATTTTTAAATGCCCATTTTCATGGTCTTTCATGGTCTGCACAGCCCTACTGAACTGTCCTCTCCTCTCTGACCTCTTCTCCCACTCTCTGCAGTGTTCACCTTCTTTCCATTCATCAACCACGTCAAGCTTGTTCAAGCTTAGGGCATCTGCCTGAAATGCTCTAACCCTACATCTTCATATGGCTGCCTTTTCCTATCATTCAAGTCTCAGCTCAAATGTCACTTCCTCAGAAACCTTTCCTGACTATTTATCTAAAGTAAATAATCCTGCTACCATATTCCATGTCTCTGTTTTCTTCAGAGCCTTTACAATTATCTGGAACTCTTAATTTTTACCTAAATGTTTACTTCTGGTTCCCTCATTCTTTGGGAGTTCTTGGTTCCCTCCTTCAATGCATGAGAACTTACTGAGCCCCAAGATCTAAAATAGTGACTGTTAAATACTGAGAAATATTTGCTGAATGAATATTAAAGAATCAAGTAAGTCTAGTTTCGAAGTTCTTGTGACATGCTATTGGCTAAAAGGACACACAAAACTGTGGGTGCTGAAATCAGACACCAGTGTACTAAATTAGGAAAGCAATGTAGTTGGCATAAGAGAAAGAGCATTTCCGTGAGAACCATGAAACCAATGTTCCTGTATTACCTCTGCTACTAAGTAGACAAATGACTTCAGACAAATCTCTGAAGAACAGTTTTCCTAACGAAAGCCTGGGCTAGATAAACTCAAGTCTCTTTCTGCTTACCAACTTTAAAACTAAAGGCCAGGGACTTCCCTGGTGGCCCAGTGGTTAAGACTCCGTGCTCGCAATGCAGGGGGCCCGGGTTAGATCCCGCACGTCACAACTAAAGATCCCACATGCTGCAACTAGAGAACCCACATGCCACAACTAAGACTCGGCACAGCAAAATAAATAAATAAATAAATATTTAAAAAATAATAAATAAATAAAACTAAAGGCCATTTAAACCAATATCTTTTAAAGAAGTCTAGCAGAAACTTAAGAAGCACCTATGAAAAACTCAATAAACAAATGATTTTTTTAAATTAAAATTAGAAAAATCAGGGAACAGTCCCTCAGAGCTATCTGAGAGGCTGTCTCTCGGGCTTAAGTCCTGAGTAAGTCCACCAAATAAAACAGAATTCTCGAAAACTAAAAGTAGAATAAAATAAAATTAGAAAAATCAATGGAAAGGCACCAGTAAGATACTCACTGTTATTAAGTTTGTCATTGAGAGATTAGGGGAAAGAAATCAAGTTACCACGTCATAGTATAAGCATCTCAAGTCAAAATAAAGGAATCTAATCTTTTAAATGACCCCCAACTTGCCTAATATGGGTTGGCCTTTACAAATTCGCATTTCCTAACAGGAAAAATGATATGTATTTGAATTTGTATCCATCCATCTTCTCTTCCTCAAAAGACTACGATGTCCCTCCCTATTATCTATAGCTCATCCATCTACCTGTGCTCTCTCTACCCCATTCCCTCCCTCTCACTCCAGGACACTGCCCAGCAATTCTGTTTTCATTACTTTCAACCTTCTCCTTTAAGCCTCTCTTTCTTTGCCGTCTCCCCTCTGTGTAATCCAGAGGGTTTGGGTTGTTTTTTTTTTTTAACTAAAAATCCACCTAGGTCACCATATAGGGCCTGGAATATAAACAAATTTGGAATTAAATCATAATAAACATGCTCCATATCTAATGAGGGAATCTTAAATACTAAATCACTGCCCTTGAACATGTTGCTGTTTTATTCACACTAGTGCAATTTGAGAAAACTACATTATATAAATGTACACATATTCCACCGCCCACCTTTCTAAGAGGGAGACAGCGGGGGTTATTTTGTCTACAGAATCCAATGAACTTGACATTATCAGATATTTACTCAGAATAATTAAAATTCAAGTTCTACGTAATATATAAAATGGACTCAACATCACTTCCTAGAAAAGCAGTTGTCATAATCTTTGAATATCTGTCACTAATGTTCAAAATAGACTACACTGAAAAGTAAATTCATCTAATCAATGCCAGATCACCAATCATTCATGCTAATATATGTTAAGTCAGCTATCAAGACTTTAAACTGTAACTCCAAAATACAGTGGTAATTAACTGGCACTTTATAAAAAACATAAATCAAAATAATTAACTGTCACTTTATTCTAAAAAATCAAAAGTGAAGTAACTAATGGTTAGAGAATTAACAAAAATAACGTTCTACTCAATATATCTCTAAGCAGAAAGATTAATTTAATAGCACACACTTTATATTAAGCTACACAAAGAAGTGAGGAACTTTAGAAGATTATACCTGTCCTGTGTGTGATATTTTCATAGGGCCTCACTAGTTCTAGTTGATTATTGTATATAAATAAGCAAATGCATTGGACAAAACCCAAACAAACAATAAACTACTGCTCCTTAAAAGCCAAGCTTCCAGATAACTTATTCTATAATCTCTGCTTCAATCCTTCCCCTCCTACTCACAGCCTAAACCTACAATTTGGCTTCTGACCCTATTTCTTTACTAGAACTTTCAAGAACACTAATAATATTAAGTGCTACCAAATCAAGTGACTGTTCTTCTGGTCTCACTTTATTTAATCACACTTCAGTGTTTGATAACAGCTTAGGTAACCCATTCTAATTTTTTTTTTTGAACTCCCTCTTTCAGGCTTTTCATCCACTACCTACACTTTAAATGTCAGGTAACTCTGGGCATCCACAGACCACTAAATTCATCATATAGGTGGAGAACCAATTTCAGGCATTTTATTTAATATGTCATTATAAAACAATTTTAAAAATATACTAAAATACAAATACTTGTAAGCTTCTCAACATTATTTGATGGTATTATGTGCCATGTTTCTCAATTTATCTATAGCGCATTTGATGATGGCTAGCCTTCAGGAGAATCAGGGTCTATATCTGTGGCAGATATGGTGGGTCAGTGTTCATCATCTGTTACAATGTCCTTTGGCGTATGATTTCCTGTACTGCATAGACTAGAGAGCTAAAAACTACATTTCCCAGCCTATTTTGTAGTTAGGGTTGTGGATGTGATTTAAATTCCGTTAATTAGATGCACTCGCTGGAAATTTGGAGGACAAAAGAGAAGGGAGGTTGCACTTATGTTGCTTCTACTAGCAAGTACTGTCATGGAGATGTCCAAGTTTCCCGCAGTAGCACTGGCTGCAGTCCTTGTATCCAGTCACAGGTTTCATAGGTATCAAGAAGAAGGGTACAAGGCATCCATTCTGTCACACAGGTTGTGGCCAGTGTGGCTTAGTTCTAGGGCCAGCAGCAGCAGGGGAATCCCCTGGCAGTCCAGTGGTTAGGACTCCATGCTTGCAGTGCAGGGGGCACAGGTTCGATCCCTGTCGGGGAACTAAGATCCCACAAGCTGCACGGTGTGGCCAAAAAGTAATAATAAAACCTACTTCTAGAGCTAGCAGCAGTGACAACAGTTTACTGATGAAGATGGCTGCTTGTCGTTGGCTGTTTCCTAATAGTGGAAGATTCCTGATCATGGTAGAGGTGGCAAGGTTCTACAGCTAAAAGGTACAACTTCCTAATTTTGCAGGCACCTTTCTGATCCAAAAAGAGGTAGTAAATCGCTTCGTGGCCCAGATGCAATGTGGCTTTTGAATGTCATTCTTGAAAGTTGGACTAGAGTCTATTTCTTCAGTCTTTCTAACAATTCTGTAAGCCACTTAAAATCTTTTATTTAAAAAAAAAAATCTTTTATTAAATCTCTTTCTGCTTACACTAGCTAGAGTTGATTCTGTAACCTAATACTGACTAGCTTCTTTTCTTATCCTTTCTACCTTTTCTAACAAATTTGAAAGTCCCATCTCACATTACTGGTCATCAGAGTTTGGTAAGTCTTTCAACTAGATGTGGCTATCTGGATCAAACACGGACTCAGAAATTATAAAGCAGTATCTCACTGACAACCACTTTTACTGTTCCATTAGACAATGAGTTGAATAGCAGAGCACACTCAAAAGGTGAATGCTTCAACTTGGGAAATGGAAACAAATGGATCCTAACTCTCTGCATGGTTGTATCTGCCTTTGGAAAGCATTTCTTAATTTCCTACTGCAGCATTTGGATGTGGTTTTGAAAACATGCTCAATAATACAATATCATGTTTCCATGAATTTGGGAGTGCCAAATTCTCAACATCCAAACCATGTGTACCATTTGAGTACCTCCATCTTATCCTTAAATTTACACATCCTATTTTGACTCTAAAGTAAAAAGATTAAAATGTGTTCAAGACATTCAATATATTGCTAAGATATGACACTTGAGCAAGACAGCTGAAATAATGGAAATAGTTTTTACTTGCATTTGAATGAAAGTAGAAAATGTTTTTTGCTTATTCTTGATTTTTAAAATTCTGTGCATGCCAGGGTACTTCAATATGCAAAGGTAGATGCTTCTACAAAGACAGAGGTATTATTGGCCCTACAGCAAATAGTATAGCTCTGACTACATTTACAACTGTTGCTATCTCCTTCAACAATGAATCAAGAGCATGAGGCATATTATTGACGAAACAACCATTCCTCTATGAAGAAAGGAGGCTGGCCTTCAAGCACAACATCTTTTACTCTATAACAACACCATTTCTTGTTGAATTCATAACTGGTACTCTTTAAGAACTTTTCAGTCTACATGACTTACAACATAATTGTTAACAAAATTTTTTTAAAAAATCTTCTCTCCTAAAGCATGGATTTTTAGAGATGAACCAATCCTCAACCGGGCATTGCTTCTCCCTCACAGATGTACTGCAAGTAGGCCAAGAACACCTTCACACTACACATCACTGGTTTTGTCAACCATAAAATGAAATAGCTGCCTGCCCATTCACGTGACAGTAATTGTTTCTCTGCATCATACATATCCTGCAACTTCATATACAGAGTATATAACAAAATGCTGTATTTAGCTTTGATCCCCTTCCTTCACACTGTTGCCTGTTACTTTTTTAATACGTAAACATATATATCACTCCTTGCTCAAAAATCTTCAATGGCTCCTCCATATCTACCACTGCCCACCTTGCAGGATAAAACCTATAATTCCTTTGTCTGGCATAAAAACCCTTCATAATAATCTGGCACCATCTGGCACCATCTACTACTTAATACTACTGGCATCTACTACTGGCATAAAAACCCTTCATAATAATCTGGCACCATCTACTACTTAATCTTTACCCCCACAAGTTATGCTCCAGCAGTACTGTACTTTTAGTTCCTTGAAGACACTGTGTTCTCTCATGCCCCTGTACATTTTCAACACTATCTTCATAGCATGGGATGCTCTCACCTGATTTTTTTTTCTCCTGAAAGCTCCGCTTAAGACCGTCTTTGTAAAGTCTTCCCTCAACTCCTAGGTAGGCATGTCACCCTTTCCTCTATTCCCTACTACATCTTATATGCACTTCTACTCTAAGGATCGTATTGGACTGCACTTGTATTTCATTCAACAAATATTTATTAAGTGCCTACAGCATGCCAGACGCCTTTCTAAATGCTGGGAATATAACAATGAACAAAACTAGGTCTCTGCCCACGTGGAACTTTTATACAATTGAGACAGTGGGGACAAGCATCATAAACTCTTAAACAAGTAAGTATATAATATTTATTGCCATGGAAGAAAATAAAGTAAGGTAAGACAGTGAGGGAGCGCCAGGCCCAGAGGGTAGAGACAGAGGAGAGCAATGTCATTTTACACAGGGGATCAAGGAAGACCTTTCTGTGAAGATGTGTGAGGAGATACTTGAAGGAGGTCAATGAGGGAGTGAGTCACGCAGATACCTGGGGAAAGAGATGGATTAGCAGAAACAATAAAATTTGCGAAAGCCCTGAGACAGGATAGTTTGGCACGCTGAAGGAACAGCAAGGAGGCCAGTATGGCTGTAAAACAGTAAGCAAAGTAGGAAGAACGAGGAAACAGTAAGAGATGAGGTAGGATTGGGGAAGGAAACAGGTTAAATAGGGTCTTGTAGGCCAATGGAAAGTCTTAGGCTTTTCTGAATGAGAGGGGAAGCTATTGAAGGATTATGGGCAGAAGAATGGCATGACCTAACTTTTGTTCTAAAGAATCACTGCAGAAGGAAAAGGGTGGAAGCAGGAAACTAGATAGGCGGCTATTGTAATCATTTTGATTAGAGATAACTGAGACTAGGGGGGCAGTCCTGGCATGGAAAGAAGTGGTCAGCTGGGCATATATTTTGAAGATAGAGCCAACAGGATTTTTCATAGTTTGCATGTGGATGTGAGAGGAAAAGGGGTCAAGGATCGCTTCTTAAAGGGTTTCAGCCAGAGCAGCTGGATGAACAGAGATGCCACTTCCAGAGGAAGGAGTCTCTTGTTGGGAAAGAGGGATCAAGAGTTTGTATTGAGTATGTTAAGTCTGAGATGCCTATTAGATATCCAAGTGCAAATGCAAGTGGGCAAAGAAGTGCTGGCTAGAGATAAAATTTGAGAATCATTAGCAAGTACATAATATATCTCAAACCTTAAGACTATACACAAGGATCACAAGGAAGGTAAATGTGGAGAGAAGAAAAGAGATTTGAAGACTGAGTCTCAGAGCTCTCCATCATCATTTTGCATTAGTAGAGTTAAGAAGGAACCAGCAAAGGAGACTGCTACATGTCTCTTCGCTGAATATAAACTTAAGGGACAGGACCAATGCTTAGCATCATGCTTAGCTTATAATAGATAATGAAATATCTACTGAATAAGTATGTGTATGTTTATAACTTTAGCATGGGCAAAAAAAAGGGTTCTAATATCACATCACGAATTATAAAATTGCATATAAACTTCTTTTTATAAGTTTATCCATGTCAACTGCTCCAAAGTTTTAAAAAGAAAATGTCTCCTGTATACAGTTACCAAAAGCACTAAATTTCAGAATTTTTATAGTGTTAATACAGAGACATCATATTGAAAACAAACAAACCAGTCCTGAAATGCACACATTCAAACATTTACTGAGTGCCTACTCAGATGCCAGGGATACATTAATGAGAAGAACAGAGAAAACTGTGTCCTCATTGAACTAACACAGATGGACAGATAATAAATAAGATAAATAAATTAAAATGGTATGTTAGTATTAAGCAG
>NW_006771578.1:3590476-3609653 GCF_000442215.2 Lipotes vexillifer
GCAGGAATGGGCACCACATGAAATGGCAGAGGGAGGGGAGCCAAGGAAGGCTCCACCTAGAAGGTAACTTCTGCATAAATACCTGAAGAAAGAGGGGAGACAAGTAACTATTTTATAGAAAATAGCTTTTAGTCATTGGCAAAAAGTAAACAACTTAAACCAAGAAGATAAACACCATTGGGAATCAAAACCAATAACCTAGATTAACAGAAATAGAAAGACAGCCAACTCTCTGTGTACAAGATCAATGATTCTGTGCAAAGGTCACAGGTCCAGAGCCTACCATATATATTTTACCTAGGACTAGAATCCCAAATATCAGGGTATTGGGTAGAGATTCCAGTGTTACGCTTCTGGGCATGGATGTGAGTATGCATATATGTGTTTATGTGTATGTTTTGGGGGGACTGTGTGCATGCATTTATATCTATAGGTTTGTATGCATGTTTCTGTGCGTCCTAGAGGGGAACACTATTGGGATAAGTAAGAAAAGAAGATAAATATTTATCAAGCAGTTGCATGCTCCGAGACAGTGCTAAATATTTTCTCAAATACCTCATTTGGTTGGTACAACAACCCTGTGACATAAGCATTACTGTTCTCTTTTATAAACTAAAAAAAAAAAAAAATTCACAGTTACACAGCTGGCAGAGTGAAATGACAGAAATCAAATTCCAAAGCCTAGTCTTTCCATTCCTATTAATGTCTTTCTGAACACAGCAGTGTTGAGAGGAACAGAGAGCTATTCCTTTCTGAAACTATCCTAAGAGATCTTGTAGAATCTCCAATCTATTTCAAAGGATACCTTAAGCACAGAAATAAAAGCCAATACAGACCCGCCAGCGCGATTAACTCCCAAAGGGCCAGGGTCCTGGACAAGATGATCCGAAGATAAAGATTATTTGGAGTGGGAGGAAAGCTAAATCATAATAATAGTTCACTATATTCATTTATCAAATAAATAATACATTACACATAGATTTTTTTTAGGGACTTCATATATATTATTTCACTTAATCTTCACAGTAACTTCTTCCAAGTAATTTATTTTTAAATACAGAAACTGGGAATGGAGGGATAACATTCCAGGAGTAAGGCAGGCACAACGTGAACAAGTTCAGGAGGTGGAAACAGGAGGAGCACCTTCCAGGAGGCAGTGAATAGTACAAATTGGCTAAAGCGTAAAGAGAGATGAAAGGGTTATAAAAAAGGATGAGACTGTAAAGGAAAGGTGGCATCAAACAGAACCTGGAATGCCAAGCCAAGGAGTTTTAACTTTATTCAGGAAGCAACAAGGGTCACTAAAAGTTTCTGTGTGATCAAAACTATGCTTCAGGAAAATTACTAACAGTTACCGGGCCTAAACTAAGGGAATAAAGGGAAGATGCGAGGAAAAGAAAAATGGAAGAGGTACTACAGAGAGAAAATTCACAGAATTTGGCCTGAGTGACTCAGGATATGATGTTCTAATAACTGGAATAGCAACCTAAACAAAGGATTAGACCTTTAGATTGGGGGGAAGATATAAAACGATGCAAACATTATCATTTACATACACCACAAAAAAATGGAGTGAAGGAAATGAATCAAACATACGCTTAAAAATATAACAGTTTCAGTGTTGACAAGCTTAGAATAAAAGTAAAATGCTGGGGCTTCCCTGGTGGCGCAGTGGTTGAGAGTCCGCCTGCCGATGCGGGGTACGCGGGTTCGTACCCCGGTCCGGGAGGATCCCGCGTGCCGCGGAGCGGCTGGGCCGGTGAGCCATGGCCGCTGGGCCTGCGCGTCCGGAGCCTGTGCCCCGCAACGGGGGAGGCCCCAGTAGTGAGTGGCCCGCATACCGCCAAAAAAAAAAAAAAAAAGTAAAATACTGTTATGCCATCTAATTATAGACAAAAAGACAATCCTATATGTGTTCTTTTTTTTTTTTTTGGCTGCGCTGCGAGGCAGGCGGGATCTTAGTTCCCCGACCAGAACTCAAACCTGTGTCCCCTGCAGTGAAAGTGCTGAGTCTTAACCACTGGACTGCCGGGGGAGTCCCAAAACAATCCTATGTAATGTTAACATATAAGGTCTTTCAAATTTTCGTATAATGTTTAATTTTAATTTTTGCAGTAAGATGAAAGTTGCACAAAATTCTGAAAACATATACAGTACTGGTGCAAGTTAAACAAATTAATTTTGGAGACACATATGAGTTTCAACGTGAGTTTTGTACTTAATGATCTGCATGTTCCTAGTCTCAACCTCCTGCATAAGAAGAGGTAATTATAATGCTTCAAGGACTACTGTGACCATTAGCTGAGGTCAAGCATTTACCACGATGCTTAGAACAGAGTAGGCACTCAGTAAATAGTAACTAGTAGTGCCCTTCCTTGGTTAGAGATTCCTAAAAATTAGCATCTGTACACAATTCCCTTCACTCAAGCCATTAGGTCCTGACCAAAGATAATCTGTAATTTAACAACTAGATACACCGGAGAAGCTCACTTTTTTTAATGAGACTTTTATTAAAGAAATAATACATTTCCACTAGAGGAAATAGATGCACAAACACCTGACCTTTCTATACCTCGGGCTGCACATCTCTAAAATGAGGGGTTTGAACTATTTCAAATGGGGGGGCACAACTTGGGGTTCAGCTAACCAGACATTTATTTTGTCTGTCTTGCATAGTGTTAGGAAAAATGTAGCCAACATCTAGAAACCGGGAGAGTTAATAATAAATAAATCCATATTTCTGGTTTCTCTTTAATAATCAGAGACCTGGCAACGTGGTTCTGAGTAGAAACTGTAGACAGACAGCCTCTTTCGAAATCCTAACAATCCCCACCTGGCTTTAACTTCACTATGCCTGGTCTCTGTAGACTGGAGTTTGCAACGCCTTAACTAGTTAATCTTCTAGGCTCCCGTAGCTTTAAGATCCTGAGAGATAACACCTGAAATGTTTTAAAATGCACTGATTTCAAATGTTTTTAGATATTGCTACCTGTGGCCAGTTTAATCTCATAAACACTACAAGAACTGGATATACATTTATATTAAATAGCTGTTCATCAAGAAAACTATGAATATTTACTTTACCGATTATCACTACTGTTTATGTTACAACGTGCCAGGCACTATAGCAAGTCATCCAATCTTTCCACAACCACTCTGTAAGATTAGAATAACTACCATTACGAATTTATACAAAAGGAAGCTGAGGCTCAGAGAGGTTAGGTGATTACTAGAAAAGTAGCAGAAGATCATGTTTTCAACATGCTACATTTTCATTTATCATTCAATTTCTAGATACCTAATAAATATTTCCTATAAAGAAATCTTACAGAAGAGCTCCCTCTTGTTCATTTTTTACAGTTCTCAATGGAGAAAGGAAGAGAAAAACTGCCGTAATCACACATGACCTTCCAAAAGTTTTCCTATTCACCCTCTTCAGAGTATGTCGGATTGCCCCAGGTGTACAGTAACAAAAAAGGAGGGGCGGGTACCTAAGAACCACTGAAGAGAAAAAAGTTACATAGCTATTATTTCGCTCTCTAGTTGTCATCTCGAAAGCACCACTGGGAAGTTATACATTTATATTTGTGATACTATTGAGGCAGAGAATGAGACACCAATAGGCATATGGTGACTGCTGGAATATCTACTAGTAAGTAGGGTTTTCAATGCATAAATTAACATAATCAGATAACTAGATTGTCAAGCAACTTTTCTTACTCCCAATAAATGATAAATTACCATTAAAAAATATAATCTGAGATTCTATAATCCCACTCAACTGGTCATCTTAAAAAAAAATCAACACATTACATAATTCCTAGCAGAAATCTGGTTCTACGGAAGAACAGGCACTATGATATCAACCTGGGACCTGGAGGTTAAAGAAACAGGGAATAATAAAGTTTCACTAACACTGCACTCCTACTCCATCATGGAAATAAGGTACTGTGCAATCACCAGTAAAACATAAACGAGGTAATAGCACTGAGTGAGCACTTGAGTGGGCAAAGGACTCCAGGAATCCAGTATAGTTTAGGTGGTGAGCCTAAACTCAGTGAGCAAAGAACTGTCTTGTGGTTATAAAACCTGAACAACATAAAGTACAACTCTTGACAAGGCATAAAGTCAAGGTTAAAGCATGAATTCCATGGCAACTCCTCAAAAATGCCCTACTAGGTAAGATGCAGCTCCTCAGGGTGAAAGTCTACAGAACATAGTTAGGGGCCAATTGTTTGACACAAGTCATGTGCATAATAATTATCATACAGTTATCTACACTGCTATCATATTAATCACCTCCGAATGAAGCTTAGGCCGGAGCAAGAAGTTAGGAAACTACTGTACATGAAAAGGCAAGTTTCGCAAGGTATTGCCAGGAAACCTCCATGGGTTATAGAGAGATGTCACCAAGTTGCAGGCAGGATCTTCCTGTGGTTTGCCTTGCCCACTTCTGGTTTCAGTTTTGAACGTGTGCTGATCCCTAAGCTCCCTACAGCCCCCTTCTCAAGTAGCAAACCAAACTCTGAAGCACATATGGCAGAAATCTCTCCTAGGATAGGCCAATGGTCCCTACAGCTACAAGAAACTTAAAGGCTCCTAAGCTGACCAAGAGAGACTAGTATGGCAAGCAAATGAAAGGCCCAAAGCCAGGTGGTGACAGAACTAAGGGCTACATGGACAGGCCATATATGGGATAAGGCTACTATTTCTGATAACAGCAACCAGGAAGCCAAAATGGGACTCAGTCATGATCCAGAGTTTTTTTTTTTAAAAAAAAAAAAAAAAAAAAGTGGCACCTAGATATAAAAAAGTAGCACCCACACAGGTGCATGTATATGGGGTGTGTGTGTGCACGGGTGTGTTTTCTAAGAGAAGCGTTAACATGCACAAACCCACATGAGCACAGCCAAGCAGACAGAAGAATAACATTTTTTGTGAAACCCGAAAACAGTACTAAAGATAAATTTTTATAGCATTCCAACATTCTCATTTTATTGACATTAGACCATAACCAATTTAGGGATAATTATTAACTTCTTGACAACAGAAATGTACTCATCAGTTCTTCCCAATATACCAACTCACAGGCAACTTGTAGAGAAAAGGACATGGACCTTGGCATCTTAAAGACCTTCTGAATACCTGCCCCTGCCCCTTTGAACCCTGAGCAAATAACCTTTCCATCTGCTTCTTTGCTAAAATAGGAATTAATAACAAACTTCTTCATGAAATTGGATTAAAGTATCCCAACAGAGTACCTGGAAAAGAGTAAATACTCAATAAATGTTAGTTCACTTTCCCCATCTACCACGAAAATTTTTTTATAAAATAAAACTGTCTAGAGCAGTTCCTTTAGCATTTGTTGTAAAGCTGGTTTGCTCTAGACAAAAACACAAGAGAAGGAAAAGTCCTATAATAACGAACCCAAAACAATTTAGAAAATGGGAATAGGAACATACATATCGATAATTACCTTAAATGTAAATGGACTAAATGCTCCCACCAAAAGACACAGATTGGCTGAATGGATACAAAAACAAGACCCATATATATGCTGTCTACAAGAGACCCACTTCAGACCTAGAGACACATACAGACTGAAAGTAAGGGGATGGAAAAAGATATTCCATGCAAATGGAAACCAAAAGAAAGCTGGAGTAGCAATTCTCATATCAGACAAAATAGACTTTAAAATAAGGACTATCAGAAGAGACAAAGAAGGACACTACATAATGATTAAGGGATCGATCCAAGAAGAAGATATAACAATTGTAAATATTTATGCACCCAACATAGGAGCACCTCAATACATAAGGCAAAAACTATAGATACTTAGGCCAGTTACACCCAGCCACAAATACACAAGTACAGACAGAGTCTACCTAACGCTTTTAACTTCCACTCCATATTGCTTTCTCCTCCTTCTCTTAGTTCCCATCCCTAGAACATGGGGCTAATAGGATTCCCTATGCCCACTGCAGGAGATTTGAATATGAAACAAGAAACTGTACCAAAAAGCATTATAAATAGCAAAGCTCCGGTCTCATGTAGACCTGTTACAGACAAGAAAATGGGCTCAAGAGCTGATGGCGGTGGCGTAACAACAAATCAGTAGCAAATCACACCTCCTGATTCTCTCTCTGGGCCCGAAAGAGCTGAGGGTTCAGTGTGGGCCAGTCCACGAATGGGCCTTGGCGGGTAAGTGCACCCCCCAGAGATCACTGTCACACTGGATGCTCAGATCTCCCACAGGGCAGGCCATCTAAGCTGCTCCTACCCATTCTGGAACTGTGACTCCAAAGGTTAGGATGCTAAAGGATTTCTTGAAGATTTAGGCTGGACAGTCAAAACAGAGCAGTGTGAATACCTGTAAATTTTTGCATACCTCACAGCTAGGACAATTTTTCTCAACTCAGGCATTAAAAAATAGTGATAGGAAGGGTGAGAATGGTGAAAAAGGGTGGAGTGCAATCTTCTGAGAGGAGATATTTTTATAAGTGTCTTAAGATCCTCAAAGAAAAGCTGAATTCAGTGGCACAGAGAAAAGGACACATGGGAAGAGGAATAGCACACTCTTATCCGCCATGACCGTCACTGTGAGGTCTTCTGAGGGTAAATGTCATAATTCTGGGGTCTGGAAAGACTTCATTAACTAATGAAACTATGGGAGTCTGACCTCTAGTATCTGGAGACCTCAGTGTCCTCTGGTGCAGAAGAAGGGGCTGAACTAGGTAATATCTACGCATCATTTCAGTATTGGATCCGAATATGCCCAGAACAACAGTACATTAAGCATTCTTCCACTTGGAAATGAGGGAAATTAAGGAAGGGAATGATCCTCTAAAGATATCACCACCTCATTCAGATCTCTGGCTCAGTTTTTAATACGGCTTTTCAGGCCCACTCAGACAGAACAATATCCCTAGGCCAGTCTCACCGGAAGACTTCTTGGTAGTAGAAAGCTTAAGTTGACTAGAAGAACCCACTTCAAAATTGGGCTTTTTTCCTGTGATCTGCACAGAGAGCAGGCTGTCACTGTGGTAACCCAGGTGTTCTCGGACAGACTGAATCTCCTCGGGGCTCAAGAACTTGCGCTGCAGCTGAAATTCAAGATATCAGAGGATTAGGCCACGCTTTTTCTACCGTATGGTGGTGTACTATGTCCCCCTCACAGGTGTCAAACGCTCACGTCTGCAGTAAGCGCATGACAGCAGGAGATCGCAGACGTTGCCTCGTGCCACACGTTCGGTTTCTCACTGATCAGGACCCTGGAGTGTAACTTCTGTCTACGTGTTTATGTTGAGCCTGCCCCTTGGAGAGTTTTATCAAATATCTGTCTATTAGGTACAAGGCACTGTGCGAGGCATTGTGGAGATTGTAATGATTATGATTATCAAGATGAATCGGACATGCTGAAGAGGCTGTTGAATGGAATCGAAGCCTGTGGCGGGGGAGCATGCCCACAGTAAAGATGCTAGAAATGAAATACGCAGTAGAGAAAGAGAACCACGGGGGGAGGGAAATGCTTTCTATGTTCCTTGGGAAGAAGCAGCAGACAGGAAAGGTCGGGAAGAAGCTGGGGGTGCTACCTCTATGTCCGACAATTATGGAACCGCTACATAAACCACAGTCCATCTAGAGCACTGAACGCCGTTCCATAATTAGTAAGAAAGTGGGTCAATACACTAAGATGGATAATGTCAAAGACAGCTAAAGGTGGGGGAAAGAGCTAGTGACTGAACACTGTATACATACGACCTTATTTACATTAAAAAATGTGTATACACACACACAAAACACACTTGTAAATACATAAAAAGAAGTCCGAACAGCCACACCAAAAAATGTATTGGTGGCTCCCGCTGGGGAGGAAAGTGTAAGCAAGGCCTGAGATGTCACTTTATATTCTTCAGTCTTAACTGAATTTTTATGAACATCCCATATTTTGGAATAAAAGATGGAAGAACTTTAACTAAAGAGAAAAATAAGAAAGGGTAGGTGTGAAGAAACTGAGGCCCTAGGTCATGTACAGATCAATGGTATAACAGCTATTGTGGTATAACACTTCTCACACAAGAAAATTTCAGCATTGGAGAAGAATGGAGAACCATAAATACCTCTATTTAATGTTAATATTTCTAATGAATTGTCAGAAAAGGATTTCCCCCTCCAACCTATTCTAGCCTCCCACCCAAAAGCTGAGGAAAATACAGGCAACTGCCCTTCACTTAGGCCTAAGATTCGTGTCCACTAAGAGATGCCTCAGTGGTCACCACTAGTACTGAGACCAAAATATGTCCCAACCCACATGGGCCCAAGCTGAGTCTCTTCAGAGGAGATTGATTTCAGAGGTTTCGTCCTTCGAGGCATCTGGTTTCTCCCATGCAGAGCCCTTCTCAACTTGTTTCCTAGTTGAGTGACACTGATCACCTCACCTTCAGGGTTGTTATTTCTCCCAGATTCTCTCTGTATCGTCTGACAAAAGAGATACTGGGTTTAGTCACCCAAGGCTTAAATTCCCAGCAAAGAAGGTCGTCTACAAACATACCTCTTTTACTTCCACAAGACCAGAAAGAGTCAGGGCTGAACACAGCTTAGATGCCGTCTTCACTTTGCTATTGTTAACTGCTAAGAGGAAAACCCCAGTTAATAGCTTTATAGGCCAAAGCAGGAAAAATAATAAAGGCTCTCTCCTATTCAGGTCAGCAGGCATTAAAACAACAATAACCTATTCTGTTCAATATATATATATTTTAGTGATAATATTTTAATTGGACAACTCCTTTTGGTTGTTCAAAGTGCTCTTACTGATGCTCTTAAGTGTCATATAACCGTCTCGGTTCTTTGTGGCTGTCTGGAGGGGTGGGATAGGGAGGGTGGGAGGGAGGGAGACAAAGAGGGAAGAGATATGGGAACATATATATATGTATAACTGACTCACTCTGTTATAAAGCAGAAACTAACACACCATTGTAAAGCAATTATACCCCAATAAACATGTTAAAAAAAATAAAAAAAATTTAAAAAAAGAAAAACCCCAAAGACTAAAAGAAAAAAAAAATAAATAAAGTTACATTAAATATGGTTTAAAATAAATAAATAAATAAAATAAAATAAAACTGTCCAGGGACTTCCCTGGTGGCACAGTGGTTAAGACTTCGAGCTCCCAATTCCAGGGGCCTGGGTTCGACCCCTGGTCAGGGAACTAGATCCCACATGCATGCGGCAACTAAGAGTTGGCATGCCACAACTAAGAAGGCCACGTGCTGCAATTAAGGAGCCCGTGAGCCACAGCTAAGTCCCAGCACAACCAAATAAATAAACATTTAATAAAATAAAAAAATAAAACTGTCCAAATTCAAAACGAAGAGGTTCCGTACCACTCACACAAATGTTAACAATATTTTAAGGGATCCAAATTATTCTTTTTACTATATTCCTCTGAAACAAAATACTGAATTTTTTTCAAGTCAACTTTCTGAATACAAACAATTGGTGAAAACAGGCAGAGCATATGGGAATTCACTGTATTACTCTTACAGTTTTGTGTGTGTGAAGTTATATCAAAATTAAAAGTTACCCAAAAAATTGACAGAAAAATTGACTTTATTTCTATGTGCACTCAAAATGTTACCCAACCTAACATTTGGTTGCCCTTATTTTTGCAGACAGGAGAGTCTTCAACAGTTAGAGAAAGAAAGGCTCTCACAGAATAAGACAAATATTGTATCAAATTCACTTATCCAAATAGTCATTTTTTGATAACATACCTCATACATAAATACACTCTCCAGAAAAGTAAACCTTTATAACGCCAATCCCCTTTGTCCACCACTGACATAACAAATGTTGTTTATCTTTTCAAACATCTTTCTGTGCATTTTTCCATATACATATACAGAAGTCACATATAACTATACATACCACCCTAACAACTGGCTTCTTTCTTATTCAACGATACCTCTTGAAGTTCTTTCCTTTCATACTATAGATACATCTCATTCTTTTTAGCCATATATGGGATAAGGCTACTATTTCTGATAACAGCATCCAGGAAGCCAAAATGGGACTCAATCATGATCCAGAGTTTTTCAAAAAAAAAAAAGTGGCACCTAGATATAAAAAAGTTGCACCCACACAGGTGCATGTAAATGGGGTGTGTGTGTGTGTTATAAAATATGTTTATGAACATACTACTTAGCCATCATCCTACTGATGGACACTTAAATTGCCTCTGTATTGTTTTACCAACAAGGTAACATTAAACATGTTTGTATATACCTCTTCTGCAACCGTGTGTTTCTGTAGGGTAGATATGTGGAAGTAGAAATGCATAGGGTGTACACACTGAAGTTTTTAACAGATATTGCCAAAATGCTCTCCAACACTGCTTTCCAGTTTAAATTCAAGCAACAGTGAAGAAAGTACCTGTTTCCCTAAACCCTCACCAAATACTGAAAGCAATGAGCTCTTCTTTTTTCACAAACTGATGACTTTTTAAAATCTGTATTTCCCTGATTAATTTCTGTTAAACATTTCCAGTATTTTCTTATGTTTACTGGCCTTTTGTATCTTCTTTTCTGTGGAATGCCTATTCATATCCTTTATTTTTCTAATGGCCTTTTCTTTTTTAAAATTTGGATGAACTTTTTATATACTCTGGACACTAACAAATAAGGAGTATAGATAGCAGGTTAAGAGTAACAGAGCCAGTCTGCCCACGGCTCACTCACTGTCTCATCTTGACAAGTTACTTAGTTTAGTCTCAGTTAAACTAAGCCTCAGTTAAACTAAGGCCTCTGCGCCTCAGTTTTCTCATCTGTAAAAATGTGGATAATAACTGTACTTATAGAGTCACCGTGAGGATTAAGTTAGTTAATATACTTAAAGTGCTTTACCTTTTTTTTTTTTTCAAACATCTTTATTGGACTTAAAAGTGCTTTAAAACAGTGCCTGGCACAGTATAAGTGTTATATAAGTGTTTTCTTTTTTCCTCTAGGATTTGCTGCAAGTATCTTCTCCCAATCTATTGTTTATCTTTTAGCTCCTGTTTATAGTTAAGTCTTCATTTACTTTTCCTCAAACAATTCTTTTTCCATCTCTATTCTAATATCAGAAATTACATACGTAGATGAAACAAACAAAAGACTGCCTCACTGGATCTCATAACCAACTTCTCCTCAAGAATAAACAGAGACATCAGCCAAAGGATTTAAATTTTTCCGCTAAAAAGATAGCTAACTTCCTTACTGCATAAAGCATTCCCACAAATCAGTAAGATGACTGATAATCCAGCAGGGGAAAAGGCAAACCAAATAAACACCAAAATATGGGGAAAAAAATGGCTCTTAAAAATACGAAGAAAGGGGCTTCCCTGGTGGTGCAGTGGTTAAGAATCCGCCTGTCAATGCAGGGTACAGTGTTCAAGCCCTGGTCCGGGAAGATCCCACATGCCGCGGAGCAACTAAGCCCCTGCACCACAACTACTGAGCCTGCTCTCTAGAGCCCGTGAGCCACAACTACTGAAGCCCGTGTGCCTAGAGCCCGTGCTCCGCAACAAGAGAAGCCACCACAATAAGCAGCCCGCACACCGCAACGAAGAGTAGCCCCCGCTCACCGCAACTAGAGAAAGCCCGCGCGCAGCAACAAAGACCCAACACAGCCAAAAATAAAAATAAACAAATTTATTTTAAAAATTATGAAGAAATCCTCAACCTCATTTAGAAGTGCAAATTAAAACTAAATATTAAGTGTTCCTTTTCATCTTACAGACCAGTAAAGATCAAGAAGTTTTAAAATACACACTATGGGGGTGTAAAGAAACAGGCATTCATATATTGCTGCTGGGAGCATAAACTGTTATAGTTTCTATGAAAAGCAATTTGCCACTGTCCTTTGAGCATAAAAATGCACATACCACTCAATTCAGCAATTTAACTTCTAGGAATTTATCCTACAGACACATGCATTCATATGAAAAATAAAATACCTACAAAATTATTTATTGCAGTAATGTTTGTAATAGCAAAAACTGGAAATAATCTAAATGTCCAGTCCAGGGGACTGGCTAAATAAACTGTGGTATATAGAGATGACGAACTTTTATGCAGCTGTTAAAAAAATGAGACAGTTCCCCCTACCTCCCTACCTCCCTCCCATATATACACACATATATTTATGAAAAATCGTCAAGCTACTATTAAGTGTAAAAAGGCAAGATGCAAACAATGTGTATATTTTGTTATGATATGTATATTGGTGAGACAGAGATATTAATACTCACATTTAAGTATAAATGCTTAAATAATCTCTGTATGCATACAAAAGAAATTAATTGGTAATGCTTGCTTCTGAAGAGGGAATGGCTAGGGGAATAAAAGAAGTGGGAAAAATTAACTTTTTAATGTATACCTTTATGTACCTTTTGAATTTTGTACCAAGTATCTGTACTATCTAATCAAATGAACAAATAAACCTTTAAAAATAATCAATTGAAAACCTCCCTGTGATCACACCAAACTTTCTACTGGTACCCTTTATCCTTTTTTTGGTTTTTTTGGTTTTTGTTTTTGCCATGCCACGCGGCATGCAGGATCTTCTCCGATCAGGGATTGAACCCGTGCCCCCTACATTGGGAGCGCAGAGTCTTAACCACTGGACCACCAGGGAAGTCGCTGGTACCCTTTAAATGGTCACGCACAGCAGGTTGCTAACATTCAGGTAGTTGGTGGCTAGTCTGTTCAATGGGCAAAAGCAGAGGCTCACCATCCTAGCTGCCCATTAACAAACCCTGTGGAATGTTTTAAACCTACAGGTGCCCAGGTACGACCCCAGAAATTCTGATTTAGTAGGTCTGGAGTAAAGCCTGGGCATCAGAATTTTTAAGTTCACAGGTGACACTGATGGGCAGTCAGGTCTGAAAACAGCTGTTAGAGCATAACAAAAAAAGGTAAACATCCAGGCTCAGTCTCCACCTAGATTACAACCACAGTTTCATCACTAACCCTAACTAACTTCACAGAGTTCTTAAAGAGGAACAGATGAGAGGATGTAGCTGGCACAGTGGACATCTATTACTATTTCTGGATATTATCATTAAGATAGGCAGTGTAATCTTCATATATTAAACACAGTACTTTTGCAACACTCATACTAATGAGTTCATCCTATGGAGCATTTTAGTAAAAACTCTGATAGTAGTGGACTAGTGCCCAACAGGCCATTAACTGTGTGACAGTGGATTCTCTGAGTGTCAGCTTCTTCATTTGCAAAATGAGGGGACTGAACAAGATATGTTCTCTACCTTCCAGCTCTAAACTTTTATAATTCTCTAAGAATACAGGTGTCTAAAAGCAACTATTGCTTTAGGATAAACTAGTAAGAACCTTTTTCATCTCATTCACTGCTTAGGCCCATTTCACAGCCCAGTAGGTTGGTGCCCTAACACACACTCAGATATGTATTGTGTACTGCTGAATAAAGTAATGGTCACAAAAAAAAAACAAAAAAAAACTTGTTAGGATTCAAACAATCTTATCTAATAAATCTTAGTGCATATTACACACAATAAGTATACTAAACACATTTAAGCGTTAAAATAAAAGCATCCAATGTACTGTCTTAAAGTATTAATAAATGTTTCAAGTTAAAAGGCAACAATCAAAGACTCAGTGCTGGACGGGATGTTAAAGACCACAACCAAACCTTTCATTTTACAAGTAAGAAAACAGAAGCTCAGCAAAGTTCAAGAATTTGCCCAAAGTCATTCTGTCATTAATGATATTCTTAGAACTAAGCTCACTGTAACAAATTTGTCAAGTACTGTTCATTCATGTTTGCATGTCTACTGGTATAGCCTTATAAAGTATATTATTTTAGCTAGGGATTTTGGTGAAAATAATGACATACAAAACTAAAGATATATTGTAGAAATTTCTTAATATACATAAAAAGTTTCTTAATTTACATTAATTGATTACTATACAACAAAACTGACAGCAGCACTCAAAAGCAAACAATTTCATTAGTAGATAAAACATAATCTGCTATTATTGTCAAATAACTTCACAAAGCACATTAGCAAGAAATAAGATTAGCATCTGTGATTAAAGGATAAAACGATCGTTTTATTTCGGCTACGTTAGTTCCACAGTCTCTTAAGAGTCTATTCAAAGAGTTCTAAGTTAAAAAAGAAAAATTCTATGAACTCATTGAGGTTTACCTCCTGTCTTCCTCAGAGCAAATGATTAGCGGACTGCTCTGTGAACTTTTACAAAGAACCCTTTTCTCTCATTTCCATCCATCTGAAAGATGGACTCTTCCTCCATCTTAAATAACTCATCTCATTTCAAATTTCTGACAATAATGAGTTCTTAGCATGAACAAACCCTTCTTAAATCTCTCTCTATTAATTTATTAAATAACACCTCATTTCAAATGTCTGATAATAATGAATTCTCAGCATGAATAAACTCTTTTGAATGTCTCCCTCTCAATTCGATCGCATTGGTCAATAAAATGTTTTGATTTATATTTTATTACCAAAAAATTGAAACCTCCCATGACAAATAAAAATATTTACTGTGTAAGGTGGGATTATTAGATTTTTCTCTTACAGGCTCAGGACCAATTAGTGACAATATTCATGGAATACAGTCAGGTAATAATATTCAATCCCCTAATAATAAGCAATCAGAGCATTTAGATAAATTTAATTCTTTTCCTAATAAGGCAACTTTGGCATCAATTCAAACCTAAGCTCAGTTGGAACTGTGATTTTGAAAGGGATGAACTTCCTGCCACGGACCCATGTAGTTTGTCTTTAATAATACTATCATCTTCTAGTTTGTTTAGCTGTAAAATTTACAGAACACTTTCACATATAGTACGTATCTCAAATCCTCCTGAGGATAACATAGTGAGAGGTAAGACATTTTCTAAAGGCCTATTTTGTTCTAGGCACCATGCTGACAACTGGACATTAAAAACAAAAAACAAGAATGAATTCTACCTTGGAAGAACTCACAGCCTAATGGGGGAAAGAAATGATTTCTATACAATGTGTTACAAGGAAATCAACAACAACTTGTGATTCCCCAGCAGTACAAAGGCCTACCACATTCTCTCCAGGAATGAGGGTAGCAGTGTCCCGCACACACGGCTTTGGTCAGGAGATCACATGGAGCAGGCTTCTGAAGGATGAGTAGGGGTTCCCTGGCATAAATATGGGGTGGAAGAAAGGAGAAGACACGCCCAAGCAGAGGGAACAACATGTACAAAATGGCTAGTGATGAGGCATTATTCCCATTTTAAAGGTAAGTGAGCTGCCTAAAGTCCCATGAATAATAATTAACAACGTGTGAAACAGAATTCAAGTCTCCTGATTTTAATCAGCTCCGTATACCAGGAAATGCCAGCACATGTTGGACCAGAACATAAAATAAAGTTTTTAGCTACTACTTTATTACTCCTTCCTAAGAGATGGCCCATATCTGATTCAGTTCCTGGGGGGATGAAGAGAATGATCGAGGAGGGGATTTATTTAATCCTCAAATCAAGCCTGTGAGATAGAGGTGTTTTAACTACCCCCACTTTACACACAAGAACAGAGAGACACACAGAGGTTAACAAAAGTCAGAAATTAAGTGAAGAATCAAACCCAGGTGACTAACCTGACCAAGCCTCTAAAATCAAGCACTTAACCATATCCCACGGATCCTACACAGGGAGACCACGTGAGTTCTGGGACATATCGTGGTCCCACAGATCTTGTACTGTACCACACATCTCAACGTTCACACAAATCCTCATTGGCTCCCTTATCAATGTGGTCTCCCTTGAGCAGGTCAACCCATGCATAAGGTGGTCTGGGCTCTTTGAGCAACATTTTTACAACATGATTTAACTGGATGAGAGCAAACTTAACACAAAGCAGTAACCAAAAAGGAGGACATGACAAAACAACAGCATGAAGCCTGAAAGTATAAAGGAGAAAGCCCCAACCCCCATCTTTCACTTGTGTATGGGATTTTTAGGGGGATGGGGCCAATGTCAAAGTGCTTCAAGAGGACTAACATACCGACCACTCACTGCACAGGAGTTCAGACCAAAGGATGGAGTCTGGAGTACAACCTTGCTTTCCTTGCTCAAAGGTTCATACAACTCTAAGACATCCAACAACTAAACCTGGCTCTTGAATATTAATACTTGGAGCTGCCATGGTTTCCTACTGCACTAATATGACTTCAAGGAATTAAGGGTCCGCACATAAGCTCAAATACTGTAGCAACACTGGATTAGCTAATGTCAGTTGATTGTTTGAAAGTGACCACAGAATGTCATTTCACCTTGTGAAGTATACGGGGAATATATGGGATATATGGAAATATACAGGAAATTTAATAAATACTGGAGTGATATGCCTAAAGAAGGTTGTGGACTACTATTCTAGAACTTTAGAGAGATATAAATCCAACCCTCCCACTATCTGCTGGAGTAATCTGGAGTTGAAGGGTCCTACCCAAACCCAGGAGAAAGAACATTTCCTTTCAGGCTCACTTTCAGACCTAAGAATCTATAATTCCCCAAGTCAAAGGCTCTCAATCAGCAGTTGGAATCTGCCAGCACATCTCCAGGCTGGTGGGCACATCAAGCTTTCCTCCGAGGTCTCTCTCCCAGCATGGTGAAAAAGAAAGCTGACACAGTTACCCACACCCCTAAGCTGCTTAATATCTGCACAGTCAGAACCGCTATCATCCCATTTCTGTGACTTTAGCACCTGCTAATAATGACACTTCCAGCCCCCCAGCCCCCAACCTGCAAAACCCACATGTCAGTTTCAGGGAAACAGAAAACAGCATCTCTTCACAGGGTTCTGAAGGTCAACCAATCTAGATTACACCAGCTAAAAGGAGGGCAAAGACACGGAGAGGGAGATGGGGAGAAGCTTCGTATATAAGTTTCCTAATACGTTTTTTCTATGAAACAGACACTCCATGACCTGAGCTATAAGCTGAGCAATTCAGTACTACAGATGTAGTACTCTTCGACTATGGTTAAAGAGGTAATATTCCCAGCAGCTGGATGTTCAATCTCCAAGTCTGGGTAGTGGGGTTGCTCTCCCATAGAAACAAAGTTGAGTTTTTTTATTTGTAGGCCCAAGTTCCACTCACAGTGATATCACTTACTGTGCTATCTTTGCCATGGAGCAGGTGAAAGTGCAGGGCAGCTAAGTCCTTCTGGAAACAGCCCAACCCTAACTCTCGATTCCAAGATATGTGTATATGTAGTTCCATGGTACAACTCGCAGCTATGTAAACCAGCGAGGCTCCAATAGACACTGCCTAGCATCAAATGACACTAAAATGTAAAGCAGTGAAAATCTGAAAAATCAGATCAGTGGGGGGTGCTCTGGCCCATTCATTTATAGTTTTCCCAAATATTAAATTAGACATATGCAAATATTAAGCATAAGACTTAATTTGAATACTGAAAAGATTTTATACCCTAGTAGGTTGTGCTGGGATCTTAGATATAGACAAGATCTCCTTCTCTGGTGTCATTTTTCCAGGTTTTAAGAACTGTACTCTCTTAAGAACCCCAGCACTACTTCTGGAAATAAAAAGGTGAGAGAATTTAACATGTCTGCTTCTGAGGTTTAATAAAATCCCAAATACTTGAAAGGGGGATCAACTTGAAAAAGGCAAGTGGGGAAATCCAACCTCACTTAATAATATCACTATTCAGGAAGAGGAAAATTTTACATCCTGTGCAACAAAGAGCATTGTTAACCATTTTAATGCAATTCGATTTTCATACAAAGTAAAAAGTACTCCTAATGACTAAGGGCTATTTACATGAAACGAAGCAGGTAGCATGTTTCCAATCTGAGGATACTGAATCAAGAAAGCAAAGCTAATTTTCGACCAGAGCAAAAATAAACTGTACTGACATATCTTATCTTACAAATAGCCAAAAAAAAAAAAAAAAGTATTTCCTCTGAATAAACTACAGTACTGTGAAAAAATTGGCAATCTGACGCCAAAGGGTCATTTTTTAAAAGAATAAATGTCCAAATGACTGAATTCAAATGGTCTGTCTACAGTAATGCTCAGGGCCTCTGAGCAAAAATGTGAAGGCAACTAGGATGGCTCACTCACGAAAGTAACAAAGGCATAAGAAAGAAAGGAATTAAGTGGGTTAAGTGCGGGCTGGATGACTGTTTTGAGACCTGCTCACAGGAAGCCACTACATCCTGCCTTAAGTCCCTGTCAGTCACGTTGTCTCTCGATTCAAGTCCCCGCCGCAGCGAGGTGGGGCGAGTACAGGTGTTCGGCCCCAGCCCCTCCCGGAGCGCTCACTAGCGAGCACCCGTACGGCGGCCACTCGAGTCCCAGGGCGGCCGGTTTCCCCAGCCCTGGGCGCCTTTTCCACCCTCGCCCCGGCTCGTGAACCCAGAAAACAGGCAGCCCCCTCCCCTCGGGCCAGCCCCAGTTCCCCGCCCTCCTCCTCCTCCTCCTCCTCCGGCCGCGCCTCCCGGTAATTACCGCCCGGCTCCCACCGCCGGGCCGCTACCGACGCCAGCAGCCGCCCGCAGGCCTGCGTAGGAAGGCAGCCGGAAGCTCCTCACGCCCCCAGCTCACGCCCCCAGCCGCAGCCCGGGCCGGGGCGTCCCAGCGTCCAGGCCGCGCCCCAAAGCCGAGCCCCTCACGCCGGCGCTGCCCCCGCAAACCCCCCCCAGGTCCCCGGCAAATTCCCGGCTCTCCACTCGCTCCGGACTGTGGCAGCCTCAGCCCACGCCGCCCCGTCCGGGAGACGCCTCCCCCAACACCCCCCCCTTCCAGCCTCCCCGGGCCGGTCCTCCCCGCGCGCCTCGCCCGGCCCCCTCCCAGGCCCCTCTCGGCCCCGGGGTCCCAGCGCTGCTCGGCGCCGCCACCCCCACGCGCCCGCCGCCCCTCAGTCCCGCGGCCGCCGGCGGCGCCACCGCCGCCGCCGGGTGGGTTCCCTCACCCCGGCCCCAGCTTACAGATCTTGCCCCGCAGGCTCTGCAGCACTCGGACCTCGCGACTGTCCTCGTCCCCGGCCTCCGGCTCTGCCGTCGCAGTCGCCGCATCGGAAGAAGCCGCAGCATCAGGCGCCGCCGCCGCCGCCGCCGCCGCCGCCATGGTGCCGCCCG
>NW_006771578.1:3609750-3618334 GCF_000442215.2 Lipotes vexillifer
CGCCCCGCCCCGCCCCGCTCCGCCCTGCCCCCGCCCCACCAGGGACCCAGCAGTCGCCGAACCCGGGCAGCTAGGCGCGAACCCACCTCTTGGCTTTCCTACTCTTGGCCCCGCCAAAGCCCAGGCTCTAGCCAAGTGTGGCTCTGAGTCTTGGCTATGAGCAGCCTCAAAACCCCACTGAGAAAACACCGGCCCTCCCGAGATTCCCCAAATCTTCCTGGGAATTACTACCCCTTCCCGCCGTCCGCGGATTTCCACATCTAACTCTCAAGGGAACTCCCTGTGGGAAGAAAAGAGAATGGAATTTGACAGTTGCGTGGACCTCCAAACTACCTTATTCAGAAGGAGCCGAGGTGCCTTAGAGACTCCCCCAGTAATGTCCACATGCCCTCACCCTCAAGCCAGCCGCCACACACACACAGATTTTTACTTTTAAGTCAGAACACTGTTCGTTCCGCAAAAGCTGGTTCAAAAAAAAGGTCCCTCCCCCCAATCTCAACCTGAGTGCAGCGCCGGAGACCCTCCCATAGAGAAATGTTGAAGCCTCTACCACCGCTTGGGTACTTGGGAAACAAAGAGCAAAGAGGGGTCGGGTCGCATCTCCCATCCCCCCGCCCGTAAGTGAGCTTGTTGAAAAGTTGACTGACACTGGGAAATTCGTAAATCTTTGACTAGTTTGTTAGCTTTTTTTTCCAAGGGAACTTTTTGCAGTGAGTAAACTGCATGAATAATACCCTGGTATGTAAGGAGGAAGATGATTTCCTAGTCTTGAGGTTAACTGCAATGCCCTAAGAAGGAAGAAACTGTGACTTAATAGGGCAGGGTAGTTGTTTTCTAGGGCAACAATAGGAATCAGTCTGTCAACAAATATTTTTTGAGGGTCAGACTTAACAAATGATAGCTTCAGAGATTGCACAACGTCAAGGTGAAGACAGCCCCAGCTCTCCAGCAGCTCAGTCTGGGAGGAGACACAGAGAAGGGCAGAGGCACTGGGAGAAAAGAACTAAGATGATTAAACTGGGGAGTCAGGGAAGGCCTTCCTGGGAAATGTACTGCAAGATAAACTGAAGACAAAGGGGGAGAGGTGGAAATGGGCCAAGGAGCAGAAGCCGCTTGGGCAAAGGCTGGACAGCCAGAGAGAATGGCCTTGGCATGTGTCTATGGCCGAGGAGTGACACTACCAATTCTGCGTGTATTGCCAGTGACCCCTATGTGATTTTTACACATGTTGGAGAAAGTGAACCTACTCCTCCTATATGAATGTTTTGCTGTCGTTTCAAAAATAGGTCCGAAGCTTAATTCCCTACCTTCATTTCCAAATCTGAGTTCACAGCCATATTCTGTTATCTGGGCTAGAAACTTTGACTCTTTTTTGAATCCCGTGTCCCCATACAGTTTTCAGTTGCCACATCCTTCTGACTCTGCCAGAATCTCTCCTCTCTCTTCCTTTCCATTCCCTGTCATTGTCCTTATTAAAACCATCCTCATTTGAGTAGTGTCAACATGTCATAGTATTTTGTGTGTGTTTTGTTTTCAAAAAGAAGGAGCTTATGAGATTGACTTGGGTCTGAGCCTAATGCTATCACTTTTACATGTGTGATGTTTGGGCAAGTTACGCAGTCTTTCTGAACCTGGTTTTAAACCGTAAAATGGGAATTCTATACTTACTCTTCCCTCCTCAAAGGGTGATTCTCAGGATTAAATCATTCTTGAGAGTGTGTGTGAAGCATCTAGTGGAATGCGGGGCAGGTAGCAGGATTAACTCAGTAAACATCATTTCCTGCTCTTGACTGGAACTCTTAGAACAGGTCTCCCATCCCTGTCCTTCCTCCCACACATCACTTAAGCTTTCTAAAGCAAAAATTGGAGTTTGTCACTTGTCTGCTCAAAAAAGCATCAATGGCTTCATTCATCCCTTAAGCCAGCAGCAAGCTACACAGTACAGGTCATGAACAGTACTAGAAACGACGAAGAGTAAAGTTCACATTCCTCGGGGGAGCCTCGGGGGAGCTTTCAGGGTTGGTCCTGGACCCAGCCTACCTGACTCCTCTTATCTCCGGCCACACTGAGCCACTTTTCCCACCAGCCGGACTCTGTTAGGAGGGCCCTTCCTCCTCCCAGACCAAATGCTGCCCCATCCATCTCTCTTTTTCTCTCACAGACAGAGGTTCTGATCTGTACCTGTTTATGGCATTGATCACTTTCTGCCTGGTGTTATGTTACCTGTGTACTTGTTTATCTCTTCTTCTAGATTCATTTTTTTAAAACTCTTCCAATAAACATCTGCTGAATGAATGATTTGAATCATATTAGCTCACTTCCTCTCCTCTGCAGACTCGAAATTTTCCTGTTTGGGAAATTCTGATTTGTACTTATTATTCATTTTCATACCTGTCCAAATGGTTAAAATAGGAATGGGAAACCTTAATAACAACCTATAGTTTAAAATTAAAAGCTAGTTTTTAAAGTTTTCTTCCTTTCTTTAAAATAACATCTGTACAAATTCTCCTAATTTCCTTTCTTTTCACTAGCTTAACCCCAGGTCCATAACTCTATCACTAAATTGTTTGAAAACAGTTTTACATGAAGTGTAAAATTACACACTTTTCCTCCCAGGCAGCCTTCCTGTTGCAGATTTCAGAATTATCATACTATTTCACTAAAACTCAGAAACTTCATTTGTCTTCATCCAAAATCATTCCTAATTACTCTAATTCTGAATAAATGTTTAAGGACATTAATATTCTTTTGCTAGTACTGATCTGCTTTGCAGAGATTTTTTAGCAGAGTCAATGTTTCCTTAATGTAAAATATTTGGGAAATAAGGTTTTGTAAAGACTCAAAAGATTTACTCACTATGACAAGAAGGCTGTTGCATCCCCCTCCCTTAATCGCCCTTGCATTGTGTTTTAAATTCAACTAGAGTTCCTCTCATTTCTTCATGATGTTTAGTAACTGGAACAATATTGCATCATACACAAACTTGCCCTTCACTTCCTTCCTCAAATTATTAATGAATGTGTTTAAAGGCCCTCACTCCTATCTCTACCGCCTCCATTCACTACTTTGACTTTTCCTATTTCTTCACCAGTTTTTAACATGTTCAGTCTTTCACCGTTACTTGGCTGGCTTCATGGTGGTAGGGAAACTCTTAATAAAAATATGTCCCGCAGCTAGAAACTAATCCCAGAACGTGACAGTTATACAGCATTGTTTTGAATCAACAATAGCACACACCAACCTATAACTTGGCACTATAAAGGGCTATCTCCTGGCCCTGAGTTATTTATTCACTTTCTTCCTGGTGAGTCAGGGGAAGAGAAATGTGCTTGCTTTTCAATATTTAAATGTAGATCATTTCCATAGGGCTTTACACACATGAAGCAGAACTGATGGGGAGGCAGGTTCCTTCGGTCATTCGTGACTTGGTTTCCCATTCGTCTCATTAGAGTACTGTTTGTATCTCAAGCATTACACACTCAGTTACATTGTACAATTAACCTCTACATCCAATCAGCATTTTTCTTTTTGATAAGTTAGGGTAGTGGAAGATGAGGTAAGACCTTAAATATTCAGAATACTTTGCAGAATATTCAAAATGTACTTTTTTTTTTTTTTTTTTTGCTTGTGCTGGGTCTTCGTTGCCGCATGTGTGCTTTCTCTAGTTGCAGTGCGAGGGCTTCTCATTGCGGTGGCTTCTCTTGTTGCGGAGCACAGGCTCCAGGTGCGTAGGCCTCAGTAGTGGTGGCACGAGGCCTCTAGAGCGCAGGCTCAGTAGTTGTGGCGCACGGGCTCAGTTGCTCCGCAGCATGTGGGATCTTCCCGGACGGGGCTCAGAACCCGTGTCCCCTGCATTGGCAGGTGGATTCCTAAGCACTGCGCCACCTGGGAAGTCCCTCGAAATGTACTTTTAACTGTTCACCTCAAGATCAAACAGAGCCATAACGGGGATGTCTTCAAAAATACTCATACGTTTTTATCCTAAAGCCTTCTTCCAGCTCCTCCATTAAAAATATTTTCAAATTTGCTCAATTCCTGGAACAGGACATTGAAAGCCTGAATATTGGAGCATGGGACAGTCTATGCCCTTAGGCCTTCCTGACTTCAGTTGTTTCTCAGCCTCCCTCCTTTTGCACTGTGATGGTATATCCACTATGCCACCACTGCACTTTTCTTGTTATTTTAGACTGACACACTAATCGGTCTGAAAAGAAAACTGGAAAGTTGGACAATCACGCACTTGTTTCATCTCTTACTCTGTACTCAAGAAATTTCTGTATTTTTCTGGTCAGAGTTGTCCATTTGTCATGAATCCTGGAGACATGCTCCATCCAGCTGGCAAGAACCGGACCAGGGCCCACCTGATTTTCGTGCTCTAAAGGCATAGCTAAGGTCTTCTGAGGCCAAGAACCCCATCACTTGCCTGGTTGGTACACATTTGAGTTTGTACCTTCAGCGGTCATTCAAAGGAGGATGCGGCTAGAGACCCACCTGGCTATACTCATGGCAGGTTGGAGATAAATGTCATCCCCCACCCCGTTCCCTCCCCAGGGCCAAGGGAGAATAATGGAGTTGGTACTTAGATAGATGATGCCCTTGAGTTCTCCCAGACTCTGAAGGAGGAGAAAATGAGACTTGGACGGAACTAGAAATGAGCTGGCTACAGAATGGCCCAAAACCTCAGCAGCAAAAGTCAATGGTGGGGAAAACATCCATAAGGAGATTCAATAACACAAGCCCAAGAGCAACCTCTCTGAAAAGTATCTCTATCTTCTGGCAAAGCACAGAAACTAATAGTGCCCTGTATTGAGCACTTATTTGCGCCAGTCTCTTCACATGGACCCATATGCGTTGATATTATGGTTGTTTATTGTTGCTTTTTTTGTTGTTGTAGTAATTCTATGTCTCTGAGCACAGAAACGTTTAAAAAGTCCCCCGGGTCAGACAGCTAGTAAACAGGATACCTGGGATGGGGAACGGATGCAATTCTGACTACAGTGCACACGCCCAATCGCGCCACTCCAGTGCCATCCTAGGAGGATCTGCGTACCACTGGGCAGTTTTCCCGGCCGTAAAAGGTTGAGAGAGCCCAGTTCTGAAAGGCAGTCAGTCATTCCTGATGGTGAGAGGAACTTCTGAGCAGCTTGCCTGGTATTTTGGAGGTGCAAAAGCTGTTCGGGTGCTTAGCCCCAATGCAGCAACACCGGCTCCCGAAAAGAACCATAGGAGAATCTTATTTGAACAAAGAAGGGAACAGGTTGCTCCTGGAGACAAAAAGGACTCCAGAAAGAGGGGGCCTGACTGGGGGGTCGGAGGCAGCAATTCCTGCACTCGCCGTTTGGTTACATAAGCAGGATTCTGTGGGTACAAAACGGTTTCATTTCTGGCTCCATGTCCTTTTCTCCCTGCTCTGCGACTGCTTCTGACCAAGTCTCATACAGGTTACGCTGCTCGTCCCGTCACTTTTCGTTACCAAAAATGTCTCATGACAGTAATTTAACTGTCTAATTCAGACTAATAATCAAAGCTTCTCACTTCAAAGTTAAGCCCTTCTCCTCTGTCCAGATTTAGACCTGTCCCAGGCTGGAGGGTTTACAGGAGGAGGGCAGGATGACATTGACTTCTTGCCTTTTTTCTGGGCTCCTTCTGCACTCAGTGAGGTTGCTGACACCTTGGGGATAGGCAGGGTCCAGGGGAAGAGGGCATGGGGAATGATACCGCCTTAGACGACCTTCCCGGCATGATGTGGCATTGCTGCGCTCCGAGTCTGACGATGCTCACAGCTGCCTTTCTTTCATGGATCACTTAGGTGGGTTTCCTGGAGACTCTCCGTTCTGAATCTCAACCCTAGCCGTGTCACCTCCAGCCAGCAGCCGATAACTCCAAATATTTGGCCCCTAGATTTCCTCAGCCCACCCCTCTGCTGGGTCAATCCGTCTGGCACCTTCCACTTTGGATGAAGGTCCTTAAGTGATGTCTCCAGTCAATCCCTCCTGGGAATCGTGCACCCTCTCAGTGGACGGGAAGCTCCCTCCTACTCTACCTTGTTCCTGCTCCGTCCCTCTCTCTCGCTTTTGCTCTGCTTTTCTGCTGCCTCAGGGCAGTAGCCTCAGCTCCATGCCTTTAGATTTCTCAGGTCTGTCACGCTCCAGGGACACCCCCATGTGCAATGAGGAGTCCCTTGGAGGTCACTTTCACTTGTCTTGATAAGAAACACCCTCTTTGCCTTTGCCCACAAGAGGGGCATGGAGAAGCGCCGTAGCACAGTAACAACTCTTTCTGGAAGACTTTTCCACCCTCTTCCTGTTATAGGCTAGAGTGAAAGATGGCTAAAGCCGGCCCATGGAATGGCTCCCCCGGACTCTTGCAGATCCAGCATAGGAGGTCTGGCCTCTCATATTAGGATGTGAGTACTGTCCTGTCACACCAGGAAAGTGAGACGGGAGAGGCTAATCATGCCACTCATCACACCCAGACCACAGAGGAAAATGGTGGACCTTAAAGGAGACTGACTGGGGAAGGCCTCCCAGCTGTTGGGAGGGAGTGGCCCAGAGACCCTCTATGACTTGCTGAGAGGACGATAGTCCAAAAGGGTGAGGCACAAGCGATGATGGGCTTGATGGCACTGGAACCCTGAGACTGACCCAGGAAGGCATCATACCCCAGACTGCTCCTACAAACTGCAGACAGCAGGGGAAGGATGCTCCCTTCAGGAGGCCCTAGGTCCAGGGGACTCTCAGCCCCAGGGCACATAGAGTCTCAGAATCTGAATGACTGGCTGCTCCTGAGGAAAGTAGAGTGATGGCCTGCTAGTGTATATCTTCCAGGGAGACTGGAGAGGCCTACAAAGCTGCATGAAGGGAGAGTGAAAGTTAGATGACCTGAACCCAGGAGATGAATTTGCCGAGGGCTCACTCTCCAGGACTGGAGGAGGAATGCTTACTCAGTCACAAAAAACACTGAACCTTGATAACTACAAGCACCTATATCTAACTTGTCAAGTAAAAAATCTATTCTTTCAAAACACTTTTTCTTTAGATATCATTTTAGGCTTATATATACCCTTTACCTCATTCTCTAAATGTTAACATTTTAAAATATTTACTTTGCGGTCTTGCCATTTATTCTCTCTCTCTCTCTCTCTCTCTCTCTCCCTCCCTCCACCCATTCCTGAAACCATTCCAGAGTATGTGGTGCCTCTACCCATAAATACTTCCATGTATATACCCTAAAGAAAAAAGAGTTCTCTTATGTGACCTAGTGCAATGATCGAAATCAGGAAATTAACAGTGATACGATATAGTAGGTAATCTACAGGCTTTACCCAAATTTCACCCAATAATGATCTTTACAGAAAAAGAAAGTCCCGGATCATGAGTTGCATTCAGCTGTTATACATCTTTAATCTGGGACAGTTCTTCAGTTTTTCCTTATCTTTCACAAGCTTGACATTTTTGATCAGTACAGGCCAGTTATTTTGCAGACTATCCCCCAGTGTGTGCTGTGCATTTTTGGTAGGAATACTACGTAAGCAATGCTGAGTTCTTCTCAGTACATCTCTTCAGAAAGCTCCTGGTGACCATCTATCCCACTACTGATAATGTTAACTTTGATCTGTTAGTTAAGATGGTGTCTGCCAGATTTGCCCCGTGAGGTCACTGTGTTCCCATGTCACGAATAAGAATCTCGTGGGCTGATACTGGATATTTAATAAAAGCGAATTTCTTTGTCTCCCCATACATGTTCCTCCTTCCATATTCTGCTTGGATGAATTACATCTTCACTTGGCCAACTGCCTAAGCTAGAAACTAGGCAGTCATCACTGTTTCTTCTTTCTTGTCTTTTGTGTTCAATAACCAAATCCTATAGATTCTGCCCCTTTAATGCCTTTCAAACTGGTCTTCTTCCCCATTTCTACTACCACTGCTTAGCTCAGCTTCTCATCATCTTTCCCTTGAGTTACTGAGACAACCCTAAGTAGGCTCTCTACTTCCTGTCTAACCCTCTCCCCACCCTACCCACTTTTGCCACCAGAGCTGTCTTTCAAAAATGCCAATCTGCATTTTCCTACTTAAAAATCTTTAATGAAGTAATTGCAAACTGGAGGTTTTCAGGCAGTGATGGGAACCATATGACCCATGTACTACAACACTGTACCATAACAAAATACCACAGACTGTGTGGCCTTAACAACACAAATTTCTTTTCTCACAGTTCTGGAGGCCAGAAAGTCCAAAATCAAGGATGTGGTCAATTCTGTTTCTGGTAAGAGCTCTCTTCCTGGCTTTCTTTGATGCCTGCACATGGAGAAAGAGAACGAGCTATCTGGTATCTCTTCTTGTAAGGAGACACTAATCCTATTGGATCAGGGCCCCTCTCTTATGACCTCATTTGACCTTAATTACTTTCTTAAAGACCCCATCTCTAAACACAGCCACACTCCACAATACATATTTTAGGGCTTCAACATGAATTTCAGGGAAACACAGATGTTCAGTCCATAATACGCTCCCACATCTCCCATTCTCATACCCATGGCACACACTGTGAATCAATCGCAGCACTCTTTCCTGCTGCATTTGAA
>NW_006771578.1:3618356-3637123 GCF_000442215.2 Lipotes vexillifer
CTGCTGAATTTGAATGAGCCTCAGAACATTGTGTCCCACCTTCTCAAGGTCAAAGTCTCTCTTGAACCTGGGACGCATGCATGTGACTCAGTTTCCCCCAGGGAGCTTTAGCCATGAGAGACTTTAATTCAGAGGAGAGAAATATGAGGGAGAAGAGGACATTGTCGGTGAAGGCAGAGCAGAAGGACCTCACTCAGGCAGTAAAGGTAGAGGCCCGTGTTACTGTATCCTGTGCAAACCACAGTGCCTGCGCATGTTGACCAGATGTGTGACTTGGGTATTGTTCTTAGATGAAAAGCTTTCCACTTGACTCTTTGACCCTCCCAAGAGATTCTTAGTTACCCAGAACCTTTAATGCGTTTGTTTCCTGCTTAACCTAACTAGAATGCGTTCTGTTGTTAAAACAACAGATACAAATGATATAGTCCTGCACTTTATGTGCTGATATATGTTGAGCTCTTTGCAGCTTCCTAAATGTGCCAGGTGGTTCTGTGCAGATTTGCTGCAGTCCACCTGCGCCCTTTGTCCAAGATATCCTCCCTACCCCAACCCCTCACCATACTAGGTAGGAGGCTTTTGGCTGCAAGTAACAGAAAAACGGTCAGAAAATGGCTTAAACGGTTACAGTTTATTTTGTCCATAAAAAAGTCATTATGGGTCCTCAAAAAAATTAAAAACAGAATTACTATATGATCCAGCAATTCCACTTCTGGGTACATACCCCAAAGAACTGAAAGCAGATTCTCAAAGGGATTTGTACACCTATGTTCATGGAAGCACTATTCACAATAGAGAAAAGTTGGAAGCAACCCAAATGTTTATCGACAGATGAATGGATAAGCAAAATGTGGTATATACATATAATGGAATATTATTCAGCCTTAAAAAAGAAGGTAATACAACATGGCTGAAACTTGAGGCTATTATGCTAAGTGAAATAAGCTGGTCATCAAAAGACACATACTGAAAAATTCTACTTTTATGTGGTACCTAGAGTAGTCAAAATCCTAGAGACAGAAAGTAGAATGGCGGTTGCCGAGGGCTGAGGGGAGAGAGGAAGGGAGAGATTGTTTGAAGGGTACAGAGTTTCAGTTTTGCAAGATGAATGGTGTTCTGGAGAAGGATAGAGGCGACAGTCGCACAACAATATGACTATACTTAATACCACTGAGTTGTACATGTAAAAATGGCTAAGATGGTACATTTTATGTTATGCATATTTTACCACAGTACATTTTTTTTTCTTGGCGGGGGGAGCCCTTAGGTACACAGTCCCAGGATGATTAATTCATCAACTCAACAATACCAAGCTTCTGAGTTAGCTTCTTTGCCATTCTGGCTTTGACCTCATGAGCACAAGATGACTGCTGCAGCTCTAAACATCTCAACATCCAATGACAGGAACGAGCATTTTCTCCTAAAGTATCTCTCTTTCTCTTTTTTTTTTATTAGAGGGGAAATCCCTTCCCAGACAGTTTTTCTGGAAGTCACCCCCACCATTACACTCCCTCCAACCCGGACCAGGTGTCTTCTCCTTAACATCACATTTGCAATCATGATGAAGGTATAATTGTCTTAGCCTGATCGACATCAATACCCCTGAATCTGGAGATGGACTCTCCTTCCCAAAGTGCTTTTCTGCCTGAGACCTGAACTAAACCAATGTTGTGAGAAAGAAAGGGGAACAGTAGCCTCAGAGTAGGCAGCCAATTCTGTACACCACACCAACATACCTACTTATCTTTCAATAATAAGTTCAACTGAAAATATTTCAATAATGCCTAACACCGGAGATTCATCTGGTTTGCTCTGTAGAACTGGCCTCTTCTTTCTTGGTGTCACTAGAGTACCCTGTGTGTACATTCACTGTAATGCCCAAAGCACATTTACCTTTCCATTTGTTCACCTCCACGTAAGATTCTCAAAGATTGTGTTACCAAGTCCAAGCTCATACTGCTCGCTGCACAACAGACCAAAAAATCGAGAGCCGAGTCATTGGGGCAAGGAATAGTGACTTTATTCAGAAAGCCAGCAGACAAAGAAGATGGTGGACTAGTGTCCCAAAGAAACATCTTACCCAAATTTGAATTCAGGCTTATTTTATACTAAAAGGGGAGGGGGTGTAGCTAGTTGTTGCAAACTCCTTGGTGTCAGAATCCTTTGTTCCTGCAGCTGTCCAGGTAGATTAGGTCACGATGTTCCTGTAAACTTCCAACAACACAAATATTATTCTCTGTTCTGCAACTTTTTATCTCTATATGAATGGAAAAGTATTATACCTTTAAAGGTCAGAGCCTTGAGAATGGGCTACCCTGTATATTTTGGACTATAGGCAACATTCTTAACTTGTAGCAAAAGCAACAGAATACAAAGTTTAAAGTAAAAGAAACCGTCCAATATGGAGTCAGGTTTGTTTTTCCCTATTACAACTGGACAATATTTATTTGTCTTTGCCTCTCTTGTGCATAGAAAACATGGAAGAACACAGAAGGCACTTATTAAATGATTGCTGAATGATGAATGAATAAATGAATGAATGAATGAGCAAATGAATGAGATGGTCTGTTCGGAGAAGCTGCTAATAAATGAGCTCAGAATTCGGAATTTAAAACCCACAAGGGAAACCAGAGCAGATCACATAATCGTGCTGGGCTGAGCCTGAGCTTTGCAGAAAGCTTAGATGCAAAGAAAAGGCAACGTCTCAGAAGTCAGATGAGGAAGGTGGAAGGGAAGGAGGCAGGGTCTGGGGTTTGCAATCCTTCCCCTGGGCTGGGCCTGTGTATGTCACAAGCAGCTCATTTTTGGCGGAGGTAGCCGAGGAGAGCAGAATCTCATGGGTCATGAACTGTTGTCTAGTAGTGGGCTAGATCTAGCCATCTTCCATTTTTTTGTGGGTTGTTGTAGAAGCTAGAAAATTGATTTCAAAGTTGCAAGTTGTTTTCATACTTGTTACTATGGTCAGATCTCCAGGGAGCTTTATCAGCTTGTGGCTACATCCTTACTCCCAGTAATCCATTTTAGTAGATGTCTTATCTGGAACAACACAAAAGAAATTTATTAGGATCTCGGTGAAAGTGTGCTGAGCGGTGGGATGCGAGGAGAGCTAGATTCTGAGGATTCTCTAGTAGTGAGCAAAAGATGGAGAGTAACCATGACTGCCCATAGTTATCACATCTTTTGATTTTTAAATAATTTTTATTGGAGTATAGTTGCTTTACAATGTTGTGTTAGCCTCCACTGCACAACAGAATGAATCAGCCATACACATACAGATATCCCTTCCCTTTTGAACTTCCCTCCCACTTAGGTCACCACAGTGCATTAGGTAGAGTCCCCTGTGCTATACGGTATGTTCCCATCAGTTGTCTATTTTATACATCGTACCAATAATGTATATGTGTCAATCCCAGTCTCCCAATTCCTCCCTCCCCACCCCTTTCCCCCTTGGTATCCATACATCTGTTCTCTACGTCTCTGTCTCTATTTCTGCTTTGCAAATAAGATCATCGGTACCATTTTTCAAGATTCCACATGTATGCGTTATTATACGATACTTGTTTTTCTCTTTCTGACTTACTTCATTCTGTATGGCACTCTCTAGGTCTATCCACGTCTCAACAAATGACCCAGTTTCGTTCCTTTTTATGGCTGAGTAATATTCCATTGTATACATGCACCACATCTTCTTTATCCATTCCTCTGTTGATGGATGTTTAGGTTGCTTCCATGTCCTGTCTATTGTAAATAGTGCTGCAATGAACATTGGGGTGCATGTGTTTTTTTGAATTATGGTTTTCTCTGGGCATATGATCATGTCTTAAATGTGATAGTTATTTAATTTGGTGTGCTAGGTTTATATTTTTATATTAAGAATAAAAATATGTATAAGGGCTTTTCATGAATTTTCTGGAAACCTTCATATTCAACTCTATTTTTTCACAGGGTGTGGAACTCTTCAATAGAAATTCTCCTACCTTAAATGTTTTTAGGAACCTGAATCCTATGATTTGGCTGATATTACTGTATGTATGTAGTGCTGTTTAAAAATTAATATCACAAACTTGAAATGTTTAAAATGGAAAAAAAAGCTGTCTTTCATTTGGTCTTTGGGAAGAGAAGATGTAAGGAAACAACAGCCCGTTTCCTCCATTTTTCTGTATGAGTTTTTCAACTGTGGCCTTATTGACATTTTGGCTGAGATAATTCTTTGCTATAGGGTCTGTCCTGCACATTGTAGGATGCTTAGCAGCATTCTGGCCTCTACCCACTAGATGCCACTAGCATCTTCCCCGTTGTGACAATCAAAAATGTCTGCAGACACTGCCAAATGTCCTTTGGGAGGCAAAATCACCCCCTGCTCTACATTAACACATCTCTTATACAGTAGCAGGGTCATTGTGTGTGTAAGTCAGAGACCTGTCAAACCTGAGATCCACATGGTCCAGTCCCTGAGGGGGTGGGGTTCAAAGAAGCAAAGTCCTGATAGGATTTCTACTCTTCATCTCAAGGAATATAAATAAGGGTCACTATGTAATCTCGAGCAGCTCTTATCAAAATGCCTTTCCTTTTCTCTAATATCCAACCATCCATTTCTCATCCATCTCATCCCCAGAATAGCAGCTCTCACCCACCCATTCTCTCCCTACATCTCCCTGTGGCCTCCTCCCACGCTCCCACATGATGCCTCTGAACAACATTCATGCCCCCTACTCTCCATGTTTTCCCTTAGAATCTACCCGTGTGGCTTACGCCGACTCTCTCTCTCTTCCTTTCCTCTGATTCTCCAAAGATCCGATCTGGACCTTCCAAGCTCTTCTCTCCAGTTGCGTGTGGGTGGATGGGAGGAACTGGGCAGCTCCAGCAGCACCAAATTTAGCAGTGGGGAGGAGGGTGGGGAAAGCTGGCAACACTCACATGTGTGAAGAGTTGCAGATTTTTTCACCCTACTCACAAATGTGCAAAGAAGACGTAGCATTTCATTTCTCCAAAATTGTTCTCATCTTTCTTACCAGCTTCCAACCACTAAATAGAAGGAGAACTATTCCGGCACAATTTAAATAGACATTTTAGGTAAATGGTCCATCTCTTTAGGTAAAAAAATGCTACGTGTCTCAGGCAACTGCTGGGGCTAACAAACCCTGGAGAGACAGAGAGCGTAAGATGGAACCCTCAGAGGCATGCAGCCTCTTGTGCTTCCTTGCTGCTTTCTGCTGTGGGAGTGGTCTGGGCACTCCTGGGTTGTAACTAACCCATCCCTGGGAGTTCATTGAGGACCTGCCGTTGAGGCTATATTTACAGTACCCGTGGCCTGGCTCCTCCTGGCTTGGAAGCTCATGGATGACTCTGCCACTGCTCTGGCTGCTGCTGCAGACCCCTTATCCTCCATCGGGCTCTCAACTCAGCTACTTTCCAGGCCTCTTCTATGGACCAGGTGGAAACTCCTTCATCCAATTTATTCCATGCTGGTTCTAGGGGCAGCCCCGGAAATTAGATTCTGCCTCTCTCCCTGCAGAATCGTGCTGTGCTATTGAGTTAAATCTGGATGTAGCCACTCCTGGGGGGTGCCAGCTGACCTGCAAGGTAAGCCCCTCCCAGAGTCCCAAAGATGAAGGCTTCAGAAGCCCTCAACCTTTCCCCCACCTACTTAACAAACCTGCCCACTTTGGGTGGAATCAGGAGAAGGGAGATTAGCATCACCTCTGACAACCTAGGACTAGTGGGGCGGCAGGGATGGGGTGGGCATTCTTTCTTTTCCTTGTCTATTTCCCTGTGTAAATCTATGATCAAACTGACTTTTGATATGCCAACAAGAGAAATAAAGGAATCTAGAATATCTTTTCTCTCCCTTATGAAACCTAGCTTTTAAGATCATCTGGCGGAAAAATACTAAAATCCTATTTGGAAGCTGATACTTAATTTTTTTTTTTTCTTTTTCTTTGTGTTCCTCTGTAACAACACTAAACCTCCCTGAGGCAAGTGGAAACCGCTGGAAATACGAGGCAGGGGGAAGGGCAGTGCAAGGAAATAAAAGGAAAGCAGCATATTTGGGTATTTCACAATGAAATTATCACCATTATATACATTGATAATTTTTTCTATCACACGTCATGTTCTAACGTGGTAGTTCCATAGAGGCCTGCAAGACCAAGACCGCAGCCTGTGGGCAGACTGCGTCTGTCCAGCGAATGGCCGGAAGAAGATATAAGTCCTCAGACAGGAAACCAGAACTCTGAGGGCAAATCTTAACAGACGGGAGAACTGTTTACCATCCTTGAGGTCTCTTGACCTGGAATCACAGAGCCTCAGGACTAGGACAGCCCTCCCAGGTGTGGGCTAATTTTCTCTCCCAAATGAAGTCAGGCCAGAGCCTGCCAAGAGAGACTTCTTTGTAGCACTGTGCTTCCCTGATTCTACAGTTCAAAAGATCAATGTAATAAAATGTTTTTAACGGGAAGACTAACATAGGGTTATCAATTTAAAAGAAAAATTATTTTCTTGCAGTATAGTTGATTTACTATGTTGGGTTAATTTCTACCGTACAGCAAAGTGATCCACTTATACATATATACACATTCTTTTTCGTATTCTTTTCCATTATGGTTTATCCCAGGATATTGAATACAATGCTATACAGTAGGACCCTGTGCTATACAGTAGGACCTTGTTGTTTATCCATTCTGTACATAATAGTTTGCATCTGCTAATCCCAAACTCCCTGTCCATCCCTCCCCTCGCCCCCTCTTGGCAACCACAAGTCTGTTCTGTAAGCCTGTGTGTCTGTTTGTTTCGTAGATATGTTCATTTGTGTCGTATTTTATTCTTTTTTTTTTTTTTGCAGTATGTGTCGTATTTTAGATTCCACATGTGAGTTAGCAATTTTTTATTTCGCCAAGCAAGTATGTTTAAAAGAAACCCCTATTCCTATCATCAATGTTTATTTTTTTTTAAAAAAGGACTTTAACACCTGAAAAGCTGGTGGTTTTGTTTTAAGGAAGGCATCATTATTGGTAAGAAAGAAAGCTACACAGATGCCTGGAATGGCATGGAGCAAAGGCATGGAACAGAGGCAGGGAAGCGAGATAGGCAGTGTCTATTCCAGGGTGGTAGGTATACTAAGAAATGCCTACAGGATTTGTATAGGGGCCTATGGGAAGCAGACTGAAAGGAAGTTAGAGCATGTCATGGAGATCCTTCAGTAACAGGGTGAGAAACTGGAATGTCAGCTTTGAGAGAGTCAGACCTTCTGACTCTTTCATGAGAAGGGAATTGACACGAAGAAAACCATGTTGGGGAAATTTAAGTTGTAGGTTATGTGCAGCCTCTGATGGAATTACTACATTTTGAGGGAGGGAGGCTAGAGGAAGGAAAGCCATTTAGGAGGGGAAATATGGAACCATCCCAGACTTTGGCTGAAGTGTAATCTTTAGTGGGAGATGAATGGGGCACTTTTTCTGTGTCTGTTGGTTATTGTGTCTATTGGTGGCCATGGCAAGGGTGGTGGGTGATTTTAAAGAGTGCTACAGGGCTTCCCTGGTGGCGCAGTGGTTGAGAGTCCGCCTGCCGATGCAGGAGACACGGGTTCGTGCCCCGGTCTAGGAAGATCCCACATGCCGCGGAGCGGCTGGGCCCGTGAGCCATGGCCGCTGAGCCTGAGCGTCTGGAGCCTGTGCTCCGCAACGGGAGAGTCCACAACAGCGAGAGGCCCGCGTATGGCAAAAAAAAAAAAAAAAAATTCTACATATATTCCTAATAACTTAATACGTAGTCACAGGGTAGACGTTAACATTTTAGACAATTCCTCTTTCATTCTGTACAGAAGTTCGCCCATATTTATGCCGCCTTTCTGCCTTGATTCATCTTATCCCGGTGTCTGTACTGTTATACGGCTTGTACGTTTCCTTTGGATCGCTTACCACACTTTGCGATTATTTCATTAATGTGAGCATTTCAGTAATGTCTGTTTCCTCCACTAAACCACAGGGACAGGATCCATGTATCTTCTTCACGATTATATCTCCAGCCCCAAGCATGGGGCCCCCCCGACATTTGATAGACACTCAATAAATATTTACTGACTGTGTAAATGAGTGAACGAATAAAGGAATTTAGTAAGAATGATTGGAGTCATCCTCCTCAAACACACTTCACCGAGTGCCTCTCTGTGTGTGGGCCTGTGCTAGGTTACGTCTTGTGATGGAGGGAGGTCCCCGAGGGCCACAATCAAACATAAATAATAGATGCCATGATCACTGCTACAGGAAGTGGGCTTCGTGGCTCCCCGTGGCCTTTCCCCTGCCTGTGTTTACGAGGCAGGGTGCTAGTGTAGCGCCACCTGTTGGAGAAAAAAGAAAATCCAGCTTTTTGCTCAATCGCAAATAAACACGTTGTAGTCCGATCTAGTTTTTGCCAACTGAGAATCTTCTCTGGCATTTAAAACTTTTTACATTTTAAAACTTTGGCTTCGGGACTTCCCTGGCGGTCCAGTGGTTAAGCTCCGCGCTTTCACCGCAGGGAGTACGGGTTTGATCCCTGGTGGGGGAACTAAGACCCTGCATGCCCTGCGGCAAGGCCAAAAAACAAAAATAAAAATAAATGGAGGGGATATGGGGACATGTGTATGCATATGGCTGATTCGCTTTGTTGTGTCACAGAAACTAACACGGTATTGTGAAGCAATTATACTCCAATAAAGATCTATTTAAAAAATAACAATAAAATAAAAATTTGACTTCATTTCCTCACCAAAATGTACCGTTTTCTTACTCTTTCTCTATTAAATAGTAGCTTTAATTCCAGTCTCCCTGTTTCAGATAAAGGAATCTTCTATATTAAATTGTAGTAAAATTTCTGTTAAACAAAAGGAGTCAGAGAGTGGGACAATGTCTAGAATTACCTTATGTGCCGTGTATGCATGAGTGACTTGAAGACACAGATATCTGTGCTAGAAATACATTCTATAGCCATGGTGTGACAGCACAATAAAAGATTATTGAAAGGGAACTTCAAGAACATGCAGTTCCTCAGTCATTATTGTAAACACCTGTTATTACACTGGAAAAGCGCAAACATAGCAGTTAATGGAATCCTGGCCAAAGATGTTACTACTTATACTTCACAGGGACACATATATTTTCAAACATTGTATGTCAAACACATATGCACACCTTGGCCTATTTGTCCGTTTTAGGAGAAATGCATATTGACTTAAAGGATGCTGAGGGCTTCCCTGGTGGCACATTGGTTGAGAGTCCGCCTGCCGTTGCAGGGGACGTGGCTTCATGCCCGGGTCCGGGAGGATCCCATATGCAGCGGAGCGGCTGGGCCCATGAGCCATGGCTGCTAAGCCTGCGCGTCCGGAGCCTGTGCTCCGCAACGGGAGAGGCCACAGCAGTGAGAGACCCGCGTACCGCAAAAAAAAAAAAAAAAAAAAGTTGGAAGAGGATGGGGTGGTACTGAGGGGATGGCAATACTTGTTATAACAAGAACACTAAATGTGGTAAACATTTCTTGAGCTTCTGTGATATGAAAATATTTTTTTACCTGGAAAAGTATTAAGTCCAGGGAGCACCATGAAGAGGTTTTCCACGATTGGGGGCAGGGCGCGGAATAATAGTTTTACTCACAGTTATCATAAAACGGATTTGGTGAATTCTTTAAACCCAAAGTCAGTAGAAATTTGTTTTTCTTAGGACTGGACACTAGATATCTCAGTTACCTTGAGTCTGTAATGAGAAAAGAAGAATTTATTAAAAAGATTGGTACAGAAACGTGAGCTTGGTAATCTTGTATAAGATGTAGCTTTTTATTTGGGGTACTGAATTTTTTTTTTTTTTTGGCCACGTGGCATGTGGGATCTTAGTTCCCCGTCAAGGGCTCAAACCCGTGCCCACTGCAGTGGAAGCGTGGAGTCTTAACAACTGGACCACCAGGGAAGTCCCTGGGGTACTGAAATTTAATTTCAGTGAAACTTTCTTTGAAAGGCTATGGTTATTACCTTTAAAATTCTTAACTAAAAACTCATTGAGGGCTTCCCTGGTGGCACAGTGGTTGAGGGTCCGCCTGCCGATGCAGGGGACACGGGTTCGTGCCCGGCCCGGGAAGATCCCACACGCCGCGGAGCGGGCTGGGCCTGTGGCCATGGCCGCTGAGCCTGCGCGTCCGGAGCCTGTGCTCTGCAACGGGAGAGGCCACAACAGTGAGAGGCCCGCGTACCACAAAAAACAAAACAAAAAATCAAAAACTCATTGAAATCTCAGTAACGTTCTGCAAATTCCTGGATGAGGAAATAAAAAGGAAGACATTTAGAAATTTATTAGAAGACTTAGCTGAAAGTGGAATTAGAAATCAGGGTACAGTCCAGAAATTACCAGCTTTCTATATGATCCCCTAGAAAGCAGCTATTTCCATTGAGTAATTTACAAGAGTTTTGTTAATGTAAAAATAGAAAGTGCTCCAGATGAGACATATTTATCAGAAGTATGATGTGGTGGAGCCCAAAGACTTGATTTTGTAATACTGAAATCACTGTTTTTACGCTCCAAGATGCCACTCGTTCAAATTCCCTCCATCTGGGTCTTGCTTTCCTCCAGCACTAGGGGGAGTTCAACACCCTTTTCCTGAAGGAAGAGCTCAAGAACCAGTGGAATTCTCACGACTACCATACAACTTACAATTTTTTTTTGGTAATGAAAAGTAAACAAATGCACATCTATTAAACTAGAAAATGTTCATCTATCCTGAAGTAATCTTGGGTGCCTCTAGTGGCACACATACATAGCCTGTTCTTGGGGCAGTGGGCTCTTGACTCCCGCAGTCATGTCTGCAGACAAGGGGAAAGGATGAGAGTAGAAGCCGAGCATGGATGAAGGTAGAAAAGAGGCCCAGAGAGGACACAACATATACCTATTCTTCCACCCGCTTTGCCTCATGGGCTCCTCCCAAACCTGCGGGGGAGGAAAAAGGAGTGGCACTCTACCCAGGGTGACCCCGGGGGGTGGGTTAATTACAGCAGGTGCCGCTGGATCTCTGGCCCTCTGGCCCTGCCCACTTTCCTCCCACTCACACACATACCCAGCTCCTGGTCTCTCTCTAACACACACACCCACACACACACACACACACACACACACACACACACACACCCTGCACCAAGGGTAGCCTTGGTCCTGCCTCCATAACTGCTGAGAAAGGGTGGAAATAAAAGGCGAATTGTTAGTACATGAGCCTCTTAGGTGGCATTTTTGGTACTTCCTGGGAAATCACCCCTTGCCCTCAACCTCTGGCCCTCCCAGGGTCATTGCCCACCCCGCCCCCCCAATGCCTCCCTCACGGGGCCATTTATCCAGGCTCCCGTGGGTGTGCTCTTGAGTCAGAGCTGGCCAGGGAAGTTGAAGGGAGCTCAGTTCTGTTCCCAGGCTGCTGAGTTTCACTGAGAAGGAACAAATGATGACTGTCCTGCAAGGCCATACAATGAGCTGCTTTCTCCGAGAGCCGTGACCTTTACCCAGGAAGAGGCCAAGCACACTTATCAAGTCTCTGCATTTGCCTCAGAGGAGCTGTGATAGAGCAAGAAGGCCCTCATTGTCACCAAGAGCTTCCAGGAGCCACCAGAGCTTTTTACATAGAGCCCTTGGTTGTCTGGTCCATGGCTGTCATCCAATTTTACTATGGAAGTGGATTATTTAAACTTAAAAAATAATTTATTTAGTTCCATTTGGATTCACCTGGATGATCGCCGGTGTCTGCCCATGTGGCCGTGCTAGGACAACCATGTTGGTTGCTCACTCACAACTCATCACTTCTCCTGCTGTGCTCAAAGAGCTCAGGTTTTATGCAGCCATTTGGTGACCATGAGCCCAATTCAGGGGATAACACTTATTGCGAACACCTGTTTCCTCTTTACCAAGGATTAGTCTAAATTGTGGGTGGCTGAGGACCTTTGAGGAAGGGAGAAAAGCCCTGCCATGCTGCCCTTTCTTTTTGCTCTTGGACTTGTGTAAGAGTCCGATGCTTGGATTGACTTTGGCCATCTTCTGTCTGTGAGGGTAGATATTACGGACAGCATTGACAGATGTAAATAAAAGCCTGAGTCCTTGTTGACACAACTGAACTTCAGAAGTGCCTACTCTGAGACTTCTTGTTAAGTTGGTTTTTCTGTGGATTGCAGTCCAAAGCCTCTTAACATATATATGCCTTCCCCCGCACCCCAGGGGATCTAACATCATTAGGCATAAAGCCAACCCTTCAGCAAACAATTTTTAAATACTCTGGTTTCATTATGGCTTAAAGCAAGATGCTGGACTCCAGAGGATTTCCAGGGAGTTTGATTGTGCAGTTACACTGCAGAGGAACTGGAAATTGATTTGAACAATAAGCATCAGGTTGGATGGCCAGGGAATCCCCTTTCCTGTCAAGACAACAGCCTGCTTACCTCAGAACTGGCTTTCTTTGTTTAGTCCTTTTTCTCTCCCTGAAGGATTTGGAACAGAGATCCATCCATCCATGCATCCATCGATCCATTGATCCATCCATCCATCCAACCATCCATCCATCCATCCATCCATCCATCCATCCATCCAGTAAATATCTATTAAATTCCCTTTGTGTGAGCATTTGCCAGCATGGCTATGATGGGGTCCCCTGGTTTCCCTTAGCCACAGGCTGTGTGCACTGTGACAAGTGTGGCAGTCCTGTAGGCCATGGGCTTTTTGGTTAACAGCGTCCTGCTCCCAAAGCTGGGCTCTTCTGGAGGCAGTGTCAAGGTGGCCCTTGGGAGAGCTCAGCCTAACAAAGATTTATCCCATTTCAATCATGCAGGGCCCCTGTGTCAGGTGTGGGGTAAAAGTCATACTGCAATCGTGATACAGGTGCTATTACATCAAAACATGTATAACGGGGACTTCCCTGATGGTCCAGTGGTTAAGACTCCACGCTTCCAATGCAGGGGGCACGGGTTCGATCCCTGGTTGGGAAACTAAGATCCCACATGCCGAGCGGCCATAAAATAAAATAAAAATAAAAAAAAAAACTTTATTAAAAAAGACATGCAGGGCTTCCCTGGTGGCGCAGTGGTTGAGAGTCCGCCTGCCGATACAGGGGACACGGGTTCGTGCCCCGGTCCGGGAAGATCCCACATACTGCAGAGCGGCTGGGCCCGTGAGCCATGGCCGCTGAGCCTGTGCGTCTGGAGCCTGCGCTGCGCAACGGGAGAGGCCACAGCAGTGAGAGGCCCGCGTACCGCAAAAAAAAAAAAAAAAAAAGACAAAAAAAAAGACATGCAGAATGGGTGTCACTGGCTTGGAAGAGGTCTCTGAGGAGAGAGTTTAGAAATGCTGCCTCACTTACTTGACAGATGAGAACACACACCCAGAGAAGATGAGTCACTTGGTCTACATATGTTAAATCCATCAAGCTGCACACGTGAGACTTTCAAAAAGAAAAGAGAGAAAAGCAGAAAAGAACAAAATGACCCCAGATACATATTTTTTTACCACCAGACACACACACACAAAGAAATAAAGGCAGAACTTTGAATAAAGGAAAATCAATGATGCTTTACATATTTAAATTAGTAACATGGGAATAAGCCAGTTAATTGAGAATCCTTCTCTAGCTGGAAGCCCTTCTAAAACAAGTTGAAGTTTCAACTTTAATTTCAAGGAGATGCTTCTCAATGTGTGCTGTTTTCTACAGATGATGTGCAGTAGAAATGCTGGTCTCTTGGTGTAGCTCTTAGGGTTCGAATTCATACCTTGGAGCTGTTGGCTCCCACTCTGGGGTGAGGAATGGTCACCAAGATTCAGGATGGTCTGGATGTTTGTAAGACAACTTCTGGTGACCTTTTGAGCCTGAGCACCTTGGCCCGGCTGACCGGCCTTATCTCAGATCTACCGGCGTATCAGGAATCCTAAGGGTATCAGATACACAACCTGCTCAGAGAACACCTGCCTCATCTTTCCCACCTCAGGAGACACAGGAGTGCAGTTCTAATAGGCACAAGGGGAGTCCATTTCCTTGCTGGAAACCCAGGAGTAACACTGACTTCAGGTGTGTCTGGATTCAGGACTCAAACAGTGTCATTAGGAGTTGATTTCCCTCTGTCTTGAGGTTCTTCCACTGAGATAGTCATGATCTCAGGACCTCCAAAGTGGCCCCACTCAGCTCCAGGCAAGGAGGAAGCAGAATCTCCAGACTCTGTATCTCCCTAGTTCCAAGTCCAGTCAGGAGCGAATCATGCCTTCTCTCTTACAGCATTTCCAGGAGTTGCTAAGTCTCACTGGCTCTGAGTAGGTCACATGCACACTGCTGAGCCAATCACTGTGACCATGGAAATGCAGTGCACTGATTAGCTTAGGCCTAGATCACATGCCTCTTCCTCAGAGCTCTTCCCAAATGGACAGCTACCTCCCATTCCCAGATGGTTTCCTGCTGCCACAATGCCTCTGTATTTCCTTCTGCTTTCATGGGACCATCACTCGTCGATTGGCCAGTGGCTGTGAGGTGCAATTACCTGGCTGCCTGCATGGGGAACAGTCCACATATCCTAATGGCTTACAAAGGTGGTCTTCTCACCTGGCCTCTGAGACTGGCAGCAACCTAGCCTTGGCCAAGATATGAGACGGGTGCTACCATTTGGCAATTCAGTGGCTTTCAGGTACTTTATTATGTAGTTTCTTCCTTTCCACCCTTAATGGGTAGATGGCCCGTGGTGGCAGTTCTTTGCTGTATTGGTGGCCACTTGAGAGCGCTGGCAAGTTGGTCCATGGTCTGCAGCTATTGTCCATGGCTACTCTTTGGCCCACAAGGGGCTCATAGATACTCCTAATTCTCTGCAAGCACCTTCTCTTTTCACCCTTCTGGGTGTACCACGCCATGCCATACCATGGCACCCAGCCTTACTCTAGGGGTATTTTCACATACCCTCAGCCGTGTGTGTGTGTGTGTGTGTGTGTGTGTGTGTGTGTGTGTATGTGTGTGTGTGCGCGCGCGTGTGTGTATGAGCAGTGGGGTCACCTCCCAGTCATCCAGGTAAGAAGGAAGTGTAACTAGTTTATGGAATGGTGGTCAGGTACAACCCAAGTTTGAAGCAGAACCTGACGTCCTGTTATTGTCTGTACTGTTCTGAGTATTAGTGTTAATCTAAAAACCCTTAAGTTCAGGATATCAAAAGATAGGTACTACTGAGAAAGTTGCTGATAGCATGCACGCACTGGGTCAGTGCAACAACGACATGTATTTCCTTCAATAAGTGAAACAGGGAGCAAGTTACTAGAAAGGGAAGAGGGGCAGGCACGTTACTGGAATGGGCTGCCCTGCTGAGTCCCAGCTGGAGCATCAGTGACCTCTGCTGGCAGGATTTTCCTCTCTGGTCCACACAGGGTTAGAGTCTCCTTCAGGTCTGTGTGTCTGGTTCAGTATTCAGAGAGATGTCGCAAGATTGATCTCAGAGAGGGTAGGGCAGACTGGGTTTTCATGCTAAAACTTTTACCAGGGGGTTGGAGGTCACAGCAGTCAGGAGTTTAAGCATAGATACTAACCTGCCTCCATTGGCTTTCTCTCAAATGTGAATGGCTTGTTTACAAGACTCATTTTCCAGATATAAGAATGTTTTCTTCCTTTTTTAAGGAATACTTTTCTCAAAAAGAACACATTAAAAACACAGGTTTCACATAAACAAGTGTATAAAATTTCTTAAGAATAACATGTTTGCAGTTTGACAAAGTGAGGTGAGGACACTCTGTCAAAATAAGTTCACTTTTTTATGTAAAGGATGAGGCGTCCTTTACAAATACCTCTACCAAATCCCACACTTCACATGGTCATGCGCCCTCTCACCCACAAAGACCTGTGAAACGCTGCTGTTGGTAAGGCCTGAGCCCACCTCCATGCCAGGAGCCTTTTTTTTTTTTTTGGCTGCGTTGGGTCTTCGTTGCTGAGTGCAGGCTTTCTCTAGTTGTGGCGAGCGGGGGCTGCTCTTCGTTGCGGTGCGCGGGCTTCTCATTGTGGTGGCTTCTCTTGCTGCGGAGCACGGGGTCTAGGCGCACGGGCTCAGTTGTTGTGGCTCGCGGGCTCTAGAGTGCAGGCTCAGTAGTTATGGCTTGCAGGCTCTAGAGCGCAGGCTCAGTAGTTGTGGCGCACAGGCTTAGTTGCTCCGCTGCACTTGGGATCTTCCCGGACCAGGGCTCGAACCCATGTCCCCTGCATTGGCAGGCGGATTCTTAACCACTGTGCCACCAGGGAAGTCCCAGGAGACTTTTTTTTATAACTGCCTGGGTACAACTGCAGTGGGAGACTGGGGTAGAAAGCTGGGCAGCAAAGTCGAGGCCACCATGACAGGTTTTGAGGGTCACACTGATGCAGTTACTGACTAAGCAGCTCTTGTCCCCATGGGACCACGTGATGGGCACTTGAGGGCCTCTCCCAGCCCACCTGCCACCTCTGATCATGGATCATGGTTTGCCCTCAAGGTCAGGTCTCTGCAGCCATCTTCTAACAGGGCGCAGTCCCTTTAACCAAAGTTCATTGGACCAGGAGTAAACTGACTGAGGGGAACCAATCCCTTCAGTGGGGAGTTGGGGAGGGTGGGAATCAGATTTCCTTTTCCAGAAACTGGCAATTAGGACACAGGCATGGCAGTCAGTCTCTGATAGAGATTTGCCTGTCCTGTAGAGATGGCCAGCATCTTCCACTGTGGGCAGGGAGAGGCAGAGAAGGCCAGCCAGCACAGCGAGAACTGAGTAAATGTGAACACGAAGGGGACACAGAGATGAGGTGACGGGGAGAGAGAAGGCTTCTGCTTCCTGATTCCAATTTTCATCCGAGGTCCAGGAACTGCCAGGAAACTGGGTTCTCATTTCCTATGTCAATTCTCATTGCTCAGAGTGGTGAAAGCCTTGAACTTGGACCTTGGTATCTATTAAACGGTGAAAACAGTACTTTCTTTTCAGGTTCTTTTGAGGAATAGAGATGAAAGCATCTGGCACAGTGTCTAGCTCAGTTTTAGCTGAATGCTGTGTGTTTTGTGGTGCTTATGACTGACTTTACATCAAAGTGTCCTACTAGTAGAGATTATGAGTGTCAACCATGATGTTGGATGTCCTGGGTTTGAATCCAGACTCTGATGGTTGGGGGAGGTTATTATAAGAAATGTCTTTGCTCTTTTTGAAGACTCTTTTGGGGGGAGGAAAACTTTATTCCATTCAGCATGGACATCTTCACCATCAGTTGCAGAGAACCAGCCTGAGACTGAAGCCAGAGGAAAGTAGAGCAGAGAGAAAAGGGAGAGAGAGAGAGAGAGAGAGAGAGAGAGAGAGAGAGAATATAACTTTGCCTGAGCCCTTGGATCCGGTTTTGCTTAAAGCCAACTATTCTGTCTATGACAATTGAGAAGATCCTGACTCAGTTTCTTTGTTCTTGTGTTGAGACGTAGACATCTTTTTTTTATAACTGCCTGGGTACAACTGCAGTGGGAGACTGGGGTAGAAAGCTGGGCAGCAAAGTCGAGGCCACCATGACAGGTTTTGAGGGTCACACTGATGCAGTTACTGACTAAGCAGCTCTTGTCCCCATGGGACCACGTGATGGGCACTTGAGGGCCTCTCCCAGCCCACCTGCCACCTCTGATCATGGATCATGGTTTGCCCTCAAGGTCAGGTCTCTGCAGCCATCTTCTAACAGGGCGCAGTCCCTTTAACCAAAGTTCATTGGACCAGGAGTAAACTGACTGAGGGGAACCAATCCCTTCAGTGGGGAGTTGGGGAGGGTGGGAATCAGATTTCCTTTTCCAGAAACTGGCAATTAGGACACAGGCATGGCAGTCAGTCTCTGATAGAGATTTGCCTGTCCTGTAGAGATGGCCAGCATCTTCCACTGTGGGCAGGGAGAGGCAGAGAAGGCCAGCCAGCACAGCGAGAACTGAGTAAATGTGAACACGAAGGGGACACAGAGATGAGGTGACGGGGAGAGAGAAGGCTTCTGCTTCCTGATTCCAATTTTCATCCGAGGTCCAGGAACTGCCAGGAAACTGGGTTCTCATTTCCTATGTCAATTCTCATTGCTCAGAGTGGTGAAAGCCTTGAACTTGGACCTTGGTATCTATTAAACGGTGAAAACAGTACTTTCTTTTCAGGTTCTTTTGAGGAATAGAGATGAAAGCATCTGGCACAGTGTCTAGCTCAGTTTTAGCTGAATGCTGTGTGTTTTGTGGTGCTTATGACTGACTTTACATCAAAGTGTCCTACTAGTAGAGATTATGAGTGTCAACCATGATGTTGGATGTCCTGGGTTTGAATCCAGACTCTGATGGTTGGGGGAGGTTATTATAAGAAATGTCTTTGCTCTTTTTGAAGACTCTTTTGGGGGGAGGAAAACTTTATTCCATTCAGCATGGACATCTTCACCATCAGTTGCAGAGAACCAGCCTGAGACTGAAGCCAGAGGAAAGTAGAGCAGAGAGAAAAGGGAGAGAGAGAGAGAGAGAGAGAGAGAGAGAGAGAGAGAATATAACTTTGCCTGAGCCCTTGGATCCGGTTTTGCTTAAAGCCAACTATTCTGTCTATGACAATTGAGAAGATCCTGACTCAGTTTCTTTGTTCTTGTGTTGAGACGTAGACATACAATGTACTAGAAACTAAGTCTTGTATTTCCCACCCACCCAGCCCCCGCTGCTCCCCACATGGTCTGAAGGTAGGGTTGAGGAATAAGGGATTGAAGGGTGGTTTCTAAAGGAAGTTCAGGTGCTTTAACGATAAAAATAGAAAGGGACTCAG
>NW_006771578.1:3637142-3638364 GCF_000442215.2 Lipotes vexillifer
GGAAAACCCATCTACCCCACTTGGAAGGACAGATGGGGGACTCGGGGTGGGGTGGGAGGCAGAGGGGGAGAGGGCTGGGAAGACTGAGACAGGCCATCACTTACCCTTAGAGTGGACTCCACGAAATGCCTTGTGTGGGCATCTGGAAGCTGCGTGATGAGCTGGGTTCCCCAGAAGTTTCTTCAGAGAAACGAGACTAGAGGGAGTCTTTGTGAAATAATTAAAGGATTTTAGTAGGAGTTGCCCCTACTAAAATCCTTTAATTCTTTAAATTAAATCATTTAAATGAATAATTTAAGTATTAAACGGTGAAAACAGCACCTTCTTTCCAGGTTCTTCCAAGGAATAAAGATGAAAGCATCTTTAACCATGCTTGGGCCTCCATTCTCCCAGCCCAGACCTGCATAGCCCAGCTAGATTTCCGTGTGGTCTAGAAGTTTCCTCACGGCTGAGGGGAGGACGGTAGAAAGTCAACAGTCCCATTAATTGTTTCAAACTGAAATTGCCACTTTGTTCTACTCGTGTCCTGGCCGCTGATGCCCTGTTTCTTTCTGAACAGCTTCTCCCCCATGAGGGTCACCAATCATCCCGGTTTTCCCAAGACTGTCTCGGTTGAGCACTTCGAGTCCTGCATCTCGGGCAAACCCTCCTTCCTGGATGCACCGGGATGGCTGGTCACCCTAGAATGGGGACCTGGCGCTCCTCATGTTTGAGAGCAACGTTCTGATGCTGGAAACGTAGAGCTAAATGAGCCAGCTCTGGGCTCAGCCTGGAGGGGCATGTTGTCTGATAGCAGGGCTGGAATTGAAAACGAATGATCTCAGATTGCTGTGTGGGACTGAGGCGAAGGCCAGCAGAGATCTGAGGGGCTGGCGGTTTTGACCTAGATATTGAGAAATGATTATGCCTGTGGATAAGGGGGGGGGGTGGTGGTGGCGATGGGCATTTCAATATGGCCCAGAGCTTGTACACAGACAGTGTGATGGAAAGCCAGGCATTTTGAGGAACGGTGCCCAAACATTTGCAGGGTTGAGGGCAAAAGCACATAGACGGAGGTGTATATATCATATATCAAAATATTTAAAAGTTATAAATCAGGCTAACAAGTTCTTAATTAAATACGCTCTACTCTCGGGCTTCCCTGGTGGCGCAGTGGTTGAGAGTCCGCCTGCCGACGCAGGGGACACGGGTTCGTGCCCCGGTCCGGGAGGATCCCACATGC
>NW_006771578.1:3638440-3669098 GCF_000442215.2 Lipotes vexillifer
TGAGCCTGCGCGTCCGGAGCCTGTGCTCCGCAACGGGAGAGGCCACAACAGTGAGAGGCCCACGGACCGAAAAAAAAAAAAAAAAAAGACGCTCTACTCTCTTCCCTTGACAAACATACTTTCATAACGATCTGAAAGGCCAGGTTTGAATGTGGAATTCCCATCTCTTCGGTGCTCTGGGCTGGAATGAGGCAGCACAGGAAGGGCTGGCCCCTGGTCTTCCTACTCTCAGCTCTGCTCCTTCCCACATTGCCGGGGCCCTCATGTGGACCCGGAAACTATATCCCAAACTCTGTCCAAATCCCCTTCAAACAGCTGCCCCTTGCCATCCCTGGGACCTGGCAGAGTGACACTGGCAGAGAAGAGGCCTGAGCAGGCCCTGGAAGCGGACGGGGAATTCTCAGGTCCTGGGTACTATGACTGCGGTCTGGGGAATGGAGCAGATTCTGGGTGGGCACATCTCTGCTGGCCCTGCAGACTCTTTGTCCCAAGGGGAGGGGACCTCTGGAGGAGGCCAGGGCAGGGCCCTCTCACTTGGTGTCAGAATGATGCTGAGTGGTGAGCAGTTCCCAGTGGCTGGAATGCTGTCATATCAGCATGAGCAATAGCAGAACAGGAGGCTGGTTCTCACTGTGATGAGAGACGACAGAAAGCGTGGCCCCGAATTCTCACCTTTGCTCTTTAGGAGGGGAAATACGTGGGAAATGGCCCGCCACTCTTCCCATTCACCACATGTACACAGGAGCTGGGCACATCCAAGTCAATGTGCGGGACCTGGCCTTTTGACCCAGTAAAACTGAGAAGCTAGAAATTAATAGGACCTAAACTATATACTCTCTCAGGTTGTCAGGGTGAGGGAAGCAGGCCACTTGGAAACGAGTCAGCTTCTCTCTGGCAACACCCCATTGCTCCAGTGAAGTGAGTAAGCCTTTTGAAGTAGGGACGTCCTTTCCTCGTCCTCCTCGTCCTTCCGTAGAGGGCCAGGACCTGCCTAAAGTAAGCGACGACCCAGACTTTCAGGGCTATGACATTGTACAGCAGGGGGCGCGGAAGGAGCTTGAAAAACCTCTCTGAGGCTGCTCTACACCTCAGTTCTACCTCTTCTGGTCGAGCTATAGGCTCCCCCCGTGTCTGACCCTTTTGAGCAGATGTCTAAAAGTTTTAGATTTTAATTACTTATAGGAAAAACAACACACACACGCGCGTGCACACACACACACACACGCGCGCGCGCACACACAATCCATTTCCTGATTGGAGAGACAAGCAAAGGTATGAAGTCTTCCATTTGCCTTGGGGAACACAAGGCCGTATTTTCACCCCCAACATAAAAAGAGCCTTGTTTAGATCATCCTTGAGATTTGGCCCAATTTGCACTCTCATTTCTTTCCATTCATAGTATTTTTAGAATTTCTTACTCTCTCCCTAACTCCTGATAGAACCCCAGGAACTCTCTGGTTCTATTATGGATAATGCTGTTCTCTTAACCACCACAACTTTACTATGAGAGGTTGTGCTGTGCTCTTGGGCTCTAGGACCCTTTTGCCTATCCTATCAGGCTCTGGAACTCAGATGCCTGGGATTAACTCCACAGCAGGGAAGCTGTAGGACCTTGGGTAAGTTATCTAACTTCTCTGTGCCATGGTTTTCTCAAGGGAATTATCCCTTGCAGTAGCTTGTCTCTAAAGATGCCTGCCATGGGAATTCCCTGGTGGTCCAGTGGTTAAAACTCTGCGCTCCCAATGCAGGGGGCCCGGGTTCGATCCCGGGTCAGGGAACTAGATCCCGCATGCATGCCGCAACTGAAGATCCCTCATGCTGCAACGAAGGTCCTGAGTGCCGCAGGTAAAACCCAGAGCGGCCAAATAAATAAATAGATATTTTTTAAAAAAAGATGCCTGCCATCAATCCCTTCCCTCCCCGTATGTGCCCGCCACTCCCCTATCGAGAAGTGGACTCCATTTCTCAGCCCTCTTGGATCTGGGCTGGCTGTGACTGCTTTGATGCCCAGTGCAGTCAAGCCCTTAGTTGACTCCACCCCACCAGCATCTGACTACAACTGCATGGGAGGCCACATAAGAACAGGTTGCACTGGTCACTTCTTAAGTAACTTTAATTCAAAATAATCAATATGCCATTGTGGCATATTTTGGGATGGCCTGTCCTGAGCCCAGCAGCGTATATCGCAAAATGATCACCATAATAAATCTAGTTACAATCCATCACCATACACAGCTATAATTTCTTTTTTCTTGTGATGAGAACTTTTAAGATCTACTCTCTTAGACCATGTTCTAAGCACTGGAGACACAGCAGTGAAGAAACACCTAGATAAATACTAGAACCTGGAAACTGCGGCAATTCTAAGCCTTCACTATGTGGAACATAGATTCTTTAGCCTTTCCTGAGACACCTCATGTCTGACCCTCCATTTGTGTCTGTCAGATATTGAGGTCTGCACTTCCTTAAATTAAACCCAGGCTCCACAATTCTTGGCTACAACCCGTCTCTCGCTAGTACTCTCAACTCCCTTGCCACCTCATCCTCTGTTCCGCCCTGTTCCACCAGGTGGAATCCCAACCTTCAAACCCTGGTTGCATTTGTCTTTCTTCTCCCCTTCAGAGCTAAGCTTCTTGAAAGAAGAGTCTCCCTCACTATCTCCACCTCCACTCTCACATCCACCCCTCAGTCCCCACCTGCACCATCACGCTGGAGCCACTCGTGCCAAGATCACCAGTTGAGTCACTAGAGCAGGCTTATACTGGCTCTCATGAGCCCACTGGATGCCTCTCTTCCCAACTTTCTGTTTACTGACACCATGCTGGTGGCTTAAAATCATCCAGGGTGGGAGTATTCACACCACAGACACTGGCGCACACTATAAATCAGGCTTTCTCCCCCTACAGGGCTGGGGTTAACCATTTACCAGCACCTCACTACCAGTCACCTTCCAGCTGCTGAGGGCGAAAGGGCATCTCCCAGACTTTCCTTACTTGGCTGTATCTCCACTCGACACAACTGGTCATTCTCTCCTCTCTTAGAGGTTCTTCATCTCTGGCTTCCTAGGCTGCCACGCCCCCCATTTTCCTCTGACTTCTCGGCCCCTCCTCTGCCTCAGCCTTTAAAGGCTTTTATTTAACTCATCTTTCAAAAATTGGTGTTTTCCGGGATTCTGTCTTCGTTTCCTATACAAGCTTCGTAGAGGACATCTTACATTCCCATCGTTTCAACAATTCTGAAACCAAAAGGTCATCCTGGACCTTTCCTAGCCCCTCCTTCCCATATCAATCCAACATCAAGTCCTGCTGATTTTTTAAATAGCTCTCGAATCCTCCCCCTTCTATGTTCACTGCCTGTATGCAATCCACACCACCATCATCTCCAGCCTGCAGGAGCTTCCTAACTGCTCTACTCCCGGCTACTACCGTCCTCCAATTCATTCTCTACATTTCAGCAACAGTGATTTTTCACAGTACAAAACTGATGGAAATACCTCTTTGTGTCCTAATCTGCTTGAAACAATTCAGTGGCTTTCTGTTGCTCTAAGTATAAGATCCAAGTCCTTAGCATGACCTGGGAGGCCTGCAGAGCCTGGCTCCTGTCTTCCAGTCTCATTTCAGACCTATCTCTCTTGCCCTCTCTTGCACCACTGATTCCAGGGCACTGTATTCCCTCTAGAAGCAGACTTTTTGTACATGCTATTCCCTCCACCTGGAAACCCTCTCCCCTTTCAACTCTCATTCATCCCTTAGCTCTCAGCTCAGAAGTTACTGCCTCAAGGATGTCCCTTGGACTCCCAGACTCGGTTAGGTCCCCCCATTAGCTGTTCTTATAGCACCACGTAACTCTTCTTGCTTGGACCTGCGGCACACCTCTCTGACCTCATCTCCTGGCACTCAGCCCCTCATGCTCTCCCCCCAACCCCTGCTATGGTCCTTCTATTCTCAGGCTACAGAGCACGCCCCTGAGGCCCTGGTGATGTGTCCTTAACATGCCTCTCCTGACTCACCACCCCACACCCCAGGCTTGCGGGGTCTACACTCACTTGTGGTTTCTTTGTTTTAGTCACAGCTACCTGGACCTGTCCCGACTGGGAAGCCCAGGCTCCATCAGCCCCGGCTAGGAGCTTTGGTTCTGAGGCCCTAGGAGCTCAGGGCTTATCTTGTAATCATCTATTGCCTCCTTCCCCGGACTCAGGTCCCTTGGAAGTCAGGCTACCTCTTCTATCTCTGTAGGCTTGACAAAATGCCCGACACTTAAAATTCAGCACATTTTGAGTAAATGAATAAAATTCTTTGTAAGTTAGCATGTTACATCTTTTAAATATACGTACCAAAGTTTCTTGGAACAGGAACAAAATACTCATCATTACACAGATGTCATCAATTATTGAAAAATATGCTTCTGACTTCTCAGTATAATAAATAGAATTACTTGATATCTCAGATGTCAAGAATGAAATAATAAAAATGTAATCACGTTTCTGTTATAAACGGTTCTTTAGTTGTCTAAATTTGGAGTGCTGAGTTTTAAAAATTGCACACCGAGTCAACCTGCCTGCTCCCTTGACCATCTTGCTTGAAGAATCAGGGTCAAAGGATGCAAACTGGGGAGGGAGGGAGGGGTCAAAGGAGCTTGATTAATAGATGTCCAGGATGGGGGGTGGGAGGTGAGTTCTTAGGTAAGGAGGAACTTGAAATGAAAGAATAGCTGCCCCTGCAAAAAGGAACTGATAAGAGACAGCAAGTGGAACCAAATCAGTCAATAGGGGATGAAGAAAGAGGAAGGTGAGCGATAGGAACGAAAAGACCTGACTGAAGTCATTAAAAGAATATGTACAAATAGGACCGCTTTGCGTGATGTTTTTATGCTTTTAATCCAGTTGTTTCCCAACTGTTACGCATTCTTTCAATATTAATTCTGTTGTTTTGATAGATAATTAAGTTCCTTTTAGCAGAGAGTAGTTAAGAGAATTGCTTGGAGAATTGTTTGGGCTGCTCTTCAAATACAAAATTGATGCTTTGGGCCAGCCATTAGGGCTAGAAATTTGAGTTATTTTCCCTGTGCTGCTGATGGGTTGTGCTGCCTGAGCCACTGGCCCTCCTGTCACATCACCCATTGTGACTGCCTGTATTTACAGATAATTAGCTAAGGTTGCAAGTGATGACGGGACAGATTGTTTTCTTTATGTGAAAAATGACTAGTTTATAATAGCATTATAATTTCACCCTGTATTCAAAAAAAAAAAAAAGTGGACAAACTCTTACAAACTGAGTTCACAGGGCAATATCCTCAAATATAAGAGAAACCAAATGCCCGAAGTACTGAGGCCTCAGCGAGCAAATGAGAGTTGAGTCCAGGGAGGCTGAGCCTCTTTACAGCTTTGTGACAACTACCATCACAAGCTCTTTTCCTCACTCTCCGTTGAGTTTACATTAAGCATTTCCCTCTAAGATGCTGAGAAGGAACAAAAACGTGGGCTCTGGAGTCAGGCAGCCCTGGGTTGCGATCCTGGCACTGTCTGGCTGTGGGGTCTGCTCAATGTCACTATAAAATGCAGATAATGAGGTCTACTTCCTAAGGCTGTCGGGAAAGGACTGAATGAAACAGCCCATGGAAAGAACGTTGCCGAATACCTGGTAGTTAATGAGTGTAATTTGTTTTCTGTGGATGTCCAGAGCAGAATACTTCCAACACTCTGATTTATCATAAGATCAGGCCTATCCAAAGCACTAAATGATAACAAGAGTTCAGTCTCTTTTATTCTGCTTTTTTTTAATGTCATATTCCATTTGAGTCCTAAGCATGTAAGCAGGTACCATGGAATGTAAACAAGAAAGGAAACAGAAATATATTGAATGACTCATATGTGAAACAATGCTGTGACTCACACAGATGAAATAGCTGCTTGGCTGCACAAAATAACACTAAAACGTTTAAAAAGAGACAACATAGGAATAAGCTATTTTAATCAAGCAAAAACAAATTTATATCCATTAGTTCTAAAAATAAAATTAGACTTTTCCAACCCTTAACATCTGTATTTAATAATATCTTCTAACCAAAATACAGATGCTAAAACAGCAAATTACAATATATCTTGTACAGCATACAGTATGTTCACTGTTCACACTTACTTTAATTCTAGTTGGTCGTTATGTACTCAATGCATAAACATCACTTAGAATAAAATTTTCACAATTAACAAAAAATGCGACAAGGCTGTCTTAAAACGGCTCTGCTAGAAATTGTATAGAATATACAGAATTACAAAGTCAAGTATTTTTTTATCAAAATATACACCCCTCCCTGAAACTAACACAAGCTATCAACATTTTAAACGAATAATACAATTATAGAAAATATTTGCAAAATTATTTTTTCATGTATAAATATTCTGCCGTATTTACTTTGGTCTAGAATTATCAGCATACAAGTCCACTTAAAAAATATCCACATGGAAGGGCTGGGAGACATCAGTACACGTAATCATTTTACATTTGGAGTTACCTCAAATCAGAGTGACTGAAACACACAGTAATTCTCCTTGACTCATAAGCCTAATTGAGATAAAACAAATTAGTAGATCACAGGATTGCTTACTCAATTTTCTAATCATCAATTCAAAATTTCAGAGGCCCTCTGCAACTATCTTTTTAACAAAACCCAAATGAACAGTGCAGGTATACATATATACAATGTATAAAATAAAGTTGAACTCGTTTGCATTTTTCCATTTTCCTCTATTACATAATACTGTTTGTAAGTGAAAGCAGATGAACAGAAGATAAATGCAAATACAACATTGGGGGTTATTTAACAGCAAAGTACTACAGTATAAAAAGGTCAGCTTTGATCATGTCCTTTTCTGGGTGCTTAAATGCTTTCTTGCCCACCCCAATCCTTATTAAGTCTTCACGGAGGTATCACAATGCTTGAAGAGAGAATCTGGAGTCCTTTGAGTTAATTCTTCACAATGGTAACCTTGCAACCTTGGGTAATCTTGGGTTTCCAGCTATCACATCCCATGAACATGAATGGCTGCAGGTCATCCTTGAACTGGGTTCCAGATTCTGCTCATACTGGTCATCAAAGGGTAAGAATGCTTTCTCTCTCCTATTCTGGCAGTTTAAAAAGTAAGAATCATGACTTCCAGCCTCCCAGGAACCTAGTCCACATAACGGAATATCCTATAGGGCAGTTAGATTTTGAGGGCAGTGTTGATGGTGTGGGTCAGCATAAAAGAACACTAAAAACGGAAGTGGTTTTTAGCAAGCGGGCTAGATGTCTGCAAACATTAAGACAAGGCATCTGGTTTGTGGATGTATTTCTGAGTCATATCAGTAAGTGATGGAACCTTGTCACTCCACATTCTATCTCCCCACCCCCCAAAGACAAAGCTCTGTTCGAGGCAAAGAAGGTCATCACTCCCCCTGCCCCCTCAAGTCATTAATGGGTGGGGCGGGGGTGTGTGTTTCTCTTGTCCTTTTTTTTTTTTTTTTTTAAATAGTATGTGTTTGTGGGCTGCATAATCTCCAAGGCGGCTAACAATTGTAGGGATTGGGCTTTCTGTCACTTTCAAGTGCCTGGGGATTCACCACCGTATACATGCTTTGCGCTAAATTTCCTGGACACTCCTTCAGTGGCATGGAAGGCGTCAGGTTTTACTCGAACCCTTGAGACTGGTTAAATCTATCTGGAAAGACCTCCATGTCCATGGCCTTGTGATGGATGGAAGACTGCAGGGAGTTTCAGAAGAATCTGACCTTTCTTCATTTTCTGAAGTGAGGCCACTAAAAAGTAATATACAGCACAGCACAGGTAACCACAGGTAACTTCTGGGAAGGCTCTCCCCCATGGATAAGGCATGACCTATGTTTTCTGTGACTTGAGTAGACCAGTTCTAATAACAGCTCAGCCATAACTTCAAGAGAACAGCATTCCATCTAAAAGCATACACATGCTCTTAAGTAATATTCAAAATGCTTTCTACTGATTTTTACATCAGTCCTCATTATTTGCAGATCTATTGCTCATCATTATAATTCACTACAGGGGACATGGACAGTTAAAAGTTAGAGTGATTTATATACGTATTTTACAAGGTTTGTGTTGCAGAAAAGTACTTCTAGATAATGTATGAATGTCCTACTCGGGTTACTCATTTCACACATATTTTCAACTATATTATTTCGTATGTATCCATTAATTTAAACAATTTTAATAGAAGCTGGTCGGGAATAATGACTGTCATAGCTCATTTACCTTTGAACTTATTTATGAAGATGACATTTTCATGACATCTGACCCTTATTTTCTCCAGTGACTAAAGACAGTTCAGCAGCCAGTTCCTATTAGCACTTATTAGAAAGTTTTAAATTACGCTAAAATTAAACTCTTTTCTTTCCCCCGACTGGCAGAAATATCATAGCTGAGAACTTCATAAACTTTCACAGGTCACTTGGGATATTGGAAGATTCAGCTACTTTGTTTTTGTGTACTTTGCATGAAGTTAATGCTAAAACCCAAAGTAGAGATTAGGATCCTTTTCCTGGAATTTTCACAAATGAGATTTTCTTTGTTACATTTCACTCCTTCATGACTGTTATGTGAACAAAATTAAACAGAAACAAAAGAAAACGGCTAACTTAAAAAAAAAGAAACAAAAGAAAAACGAAAAACCCAAACCCACCAACTTATAGTTTCGAAGATTTTTCTAAGTATCACCATTCAAAGGACATTATCAACAACGGTTTGTCCATTATCCTTTTGGTCACTGTCTTCCGAATCAATGAAACGTGGATTCTCCAGGGGATTTGAGTTCTCGTGGCCCGTGTCACCTTCTGTTTTCTCCCGCTGACTTGGGCTTTTGAATAAGTGTTTCTTCTGGTGCATTCCAAGGGCAGCAGCTGTTTTGCAAATTTTGGGGCACTGGAAGCAGGCATAGCCCTTCCCATTATGCTCTCGGATATGCCTCTGCTCGTGATTCCTTTTCGTGGAGAGATACAAAAAACTCTGAAAGCAGAACTGACAGTGGTATCGCTTTTCGCCAGTGTGGATTCTTTCGTGGATTTTGAGGGTCTCATTCAACGTGAAGGCCTTGTTGCAATACTGACAGACGAACTCCTTCACGCCCAGGTGGATGCGCTCGTGTTTCTGTAGGTTGCCTTGCACCGAGAAGCACCGTCCGCAGGTCTTGCACTGGTACGGCTTCTCTCCCGTGTGACACCTCATGTGCATCTTCAGGGTGGAGGGGCTCTGGAACTGCTTGGAGCAGAGCTCACACGCATAAGGCCTGGCCGTGAGATGCCGGTGGGGCCTCCCTTGATTCCCGGCCCCCGAGGCCTTGTCTCCGTCACAGAGTTCACACTGCAACTTGGGCATCTCTTTATTTTCTTCTTCCTCGAAGGCCTTCTCCTGGGGAGCCTTCCCCACTGCGCAGTCCAGTTCGGCCGGGTATTTACATTTGCTGCTCGGGCTCCTGTTTTCATGCTCCTTCCTCCAGTTGGCTTTCCTCATTTTTCTCAACTGTCTGGATTTCTTTTTGGGTTTGTAGTTGTAGTAAGGGCGCCACGGTTTATCCGTGGAATCCTGGTCACTGGCATCGTCAAACATCTCACTCATCTCCACGCACTCGGACTGGCAGAGCCCGATCGGGCTGTCTCTGTTGGTTTCCTGTTCACTCTCTCGTGGCGGAGTCTCCTCCTGCATTTGGTACTTGGGCCTCCTCCCTCTTTTATAGAACAATTTAGATCCTAGGATGTGCCTTTTCACAATGGCTTCGTTCCCGATTTTCACCGTTATCTGGCAAAGGGGCGCCACGTTGCTGTTTGTGGAGGTTCCCGGGAGAGCAGGCTTTGCGATGTAAGTTTCAATTTTACTAGTTTCTTTAATGATATTTGTGGTTTTGCTCAATGACCCTCCAGGATCAGCAACGTATCTGGACTCCTCTGGTACTTCTCCCCTGTTACACAGGATGGTTTTCTTTTTCTCCTTCATGCTCTTGGGTCTGCTGACAACCCTCCCCACTTTGTCTGGCTCGGGTTTGCCATCGTCTTTCGGGCTCTGACTGCCAGCCAGGTCTGAAGGGGCTGTGGGGTTGTGGCTGCTTGAGGCAGCAACGGCATTGCTGTGCATTATCACCGATGAAAACTGGCTGCTGTGCACGATGACCGAGGGGGCTGAGCCACTGTAGCTGATCACAGAGGTGGAGTTCTCACTGCCGTTACTCACAGACAAAACAGGCGCGTCCCCTGACCGGAGGCCCGAACTGACGGCATTTTCGGCAGAAGAAACTGACACCTCTGTTGAATAAAAGTTACTGTCCAGATCAACTTTCAACTCTCCCCTCTCTCCCCATCTGGTACCCTCTGCGTTTTGTGCACTGGTGGAAGTGGGTACATCCTGACGTGCTGGTGTCTCCAGTGGGATGGCTGGACTGTTGGTCAAGGTGTTTACACTGTTTTGGAAATTCAGAGTAGGCAATTCTGAGCCGTGTGGATTCTGAATAACATAGGGACCAGGTGCAGACTCGTTCATCTGACTGTTTTCTCGAGTATTTTCATAGGAAGAATGTCGGTAGCTCTTGTAAGGAGCCCTCTTGCATTTCATGGGCAGGAGTCTATAAAGCTTATATGGATAGACACTAGGCTTCAAGCCCCCGTTTGCTGTTTTTTTACTGATGGAAAGTCTATGGTCGATGGCATGGAAAGACTTCTGGTGGTTTTTGAGTATATAGTAGGTCATGAACGTTTCCAGGCAGAAAATGCACTGATACCGCCTTTCTCCTGTGTGCCAAATCTCATGTCTTGTCCTATACTCAGCCAATGCAAATACTTTGTTGCAGTAATGGCAAGGATACGTTCTTCTCCACGAGTGAACATTGGCGTGTCTTCGGAGGCTGGATAAAGTCACATAACTACGCTTGCATACTACGCAGCTGTAGAGCATTTGCCCGTTAACAAATTTAACCATGTGTTCTGTTTCTGGCAAGGTACTTCCGGGACTGGAAAATTCACCAATCCTATTCTCAGATAATAAAGGTTCTGGACCTGTGAATGCACCTCCATTCTGCCCAATGGTGGGATAGTTTTCTAAGAAGCGCTGATTCCCTCCAGGAACGGGCATGTGGCTTGACCTCATACAGATCTGCTCGTGCCGATCCAGTCTGTTGAGGGTGCTGAACTGTTTGTTGCAGTGCTTGCACACCAAGGGCTCCTGGGTTGGCTTGTGAAGCTGCATGTGGGCGCTGAGCAAAGTGCTACTGTCGAAAGATTTGGAACAACAGCTACAATTGTAAATGAGAGGCGGCACCTCTGTGGCCGGCAGTGTGGGGACATCAGAGGATTTATTTTCCTCTGCCCTGGGAAAATGGACCTCTCCTTCGTTATGGTTGGGAGATTTTGAAAGGGAAAGAATTGCAGCTGGCTGTGGACTTTCTTCTTGATTCATTTCCAAGTTGGTTGCTGGAGGGGGGGGTATATTTTCTGGAGGTGAATCGGAATCCTGGGGTACGGAGAGTGTCTTTGGCTTTCGGCATGTTTTCGGTTTTGCTGCAACAGCTTCGCAGTTTTCTTTACCTGTTTTCCCAGGTGAACTGCTCTCCCGTTCCCGTGCAGGCAGACTTCTGTAAGCCTCAGCCACGGAAGACACGGCGTAGGAGTGCTCGGCGAGGGTGTGCACGGGCTCCACCTCGTGGCAGACGTCAGTCCTCTCCAGGCAAAGGCTGGTGGTTCTCATGGAGTCGGAGACCTTTTTGAAACTTGCCCTCAAGTCCAGTGGAGAAAACATGTTATTACTATTTTCCGTTTCGATGATGGAAAATGCATTTGTGATCCTTGGCCCGTTAGTGATGGCTGGTTCTTCATGCCTTTTTTCATTTTTTTCTTCTTTGACCACTCCCTTTTCGGTAATGCAGAATACATAAGGACCTGGGGAATTTGAAAAGTTGCGATCGGTAAGATCTTCCAAGAAGGATATTCCCAGCTTTTTTCCTGCAGCTGCAAGATCAGTGACTGTTTCTTGTCTCTTGACGACAACCGTGGAGCTGTAGATATAATTAAGGATTTCTGTAAACACTTCGGCTTTGAGATCATCCAGCTCCAGGACGTGGCTGGAAATACAGATAGTATGACTCCAAAAGATATTTTTGAAATAAAGGCTTGAAGCAGCCAGGACGTTGCTGTGAGCTTTAAATTTGGTGTCCTCCACAATGATAGTGACATCACATAAAATGCCCCGAATGCGCTGCTCATTCAAGATTGAGAGCACTGTGTCGCTGTGAAAGTCGTCCTTGAGGTCCCTGGAAAGGGACATGACTGTCATCTGAAACAAGAGGAGAGAAATGGTCAGAGACCCTTCCACGAGGAGCTCCTTTATTTGTAGGCTGTTTTCAATTTCTTTGAAAAACGTTTTTTGTATGAAAATAATTGTTTTGTTTTGTTTTGTTTTAAATCTCATTCTGTTGCTGCTCCCAAGACTTGGAGTCAACCTTAGAAATTTAATCTTTATCTTGCCCCAGCCTGTTCCTCATACCACTGCTAATAGTTGTTATAGTTGGAAATCCTCCCAGAACTTTTTCTCCTTCTTTCTGCAAAGTTGTAGCTTGGAGAAAGGTTCCCCCGCCAAATGTTAAAGGTCTCATCATCACGCAGGGCTGCTGCACTGAACTCTTAGAGTCGGGCAATGCCATGGTCCTACCACAAGGCTCCTTATCTATTTCAGAAGAGCGCCCTGATGATCTGATCCAAACGTAATTCATGAAGCAGGAAAATGATTTTTTAAAAGTTTCCTCTAAGTAAGCAGTACCTGTGAGTAAAGGCACTGGCTGCTCGGGAAAGAAGCAAGAACCGGAGGAGCCATTCCTGATTTGTGGCTCCAAAGGGTTTCTCAGTGTAAAGTCTCAGTCTGCATGACCAAGTCTGACCACTAGGGGCACCCTGCCCACTGGCCCTTCCTTGTGGGGACCCATCCCGTTCCTTCTGATTTCGCTTTTATCACAGCCAAAGTAGACCGGGGTGTTCAATCAAAAGGGAGACAAAACAAAACAAGGAAAGTGTATTTCTGAGTTTACAATACAGTGTCTAGTCACAGGTTCCTAAATTAGCACAATTTAAAGGCACTATGGCTCTTGTTCTGGTCTGAGGATGCTACCTCCGTTGTTCCCAGAGCTCGGGTCTTGTTATCCTCTATGTTCTATAAGGAGCCTAGAATGGCCAGAGCCTACCCACTAATATTCTAGTGAGGGACAATCCAAAGCAGTGGCTTTCATAGTTACCCGCAGTAAAAAATACATGGTACACAGTGACTTAAGACAGAAATGAAACTAAAACTTACCCTTCCTATGTGTGATGCAGTCTGTTCTGTCCTGTTCTCTTTCACTTAAAAAATGCTAACAGCAACTCACCAAACTAATTCCATTACACACTAATGGATCACTCCTGCACTTAATCTGTACCCCACCCCCCCAAAATACCCCCTTTGGTCTAAAGGATATACTACCCAGCTATTCATCAAGTCTATCTCTAATCACATGATGTCCAGAAAGTCATATATCTTGCTGCTGTTTCTTTAACTCCCAGTGGCAATGCATCCCTAGCACTGGAGTATAATGTTTAGCCCACGGCATTTATTCAGTTGGAAAAGACCAGATGGCCACATAAAGGATCTCTTTTGACCTTTCTGTAAGGATTATAAGCTCTGCCCATTATGTTATTTAGACAGTCCTTTATACAAGAATCCATTCGATAACTTCTTTTTATCTCATTCAGCCATTGGAAAAAGAGCATTTCTACTAACAAATTCTTCATTATTCAGATAATAAGAACAATGTACTCACCACGTTTATTCTCTCTTAATTCTCGAGACGAGGATGCTTAGAACTAATGTTTACCATAGACTGTTGTAGCCACTGTGAGCCTGGGTTTCTGGTGCGACTACTGTCTCACTTTCTTGATTTAGTGATAGCTCTTTTACTCTTGTTTTCCCTGCCTTTAAGTGGAACCTTCCATGAATCTTTTCTAGGGATGTGGGGGATTAAATCTTTAAATAAAATTCAATGAAAAGGGATCTTTGGGACTTCCCCGGTGGTCCAGGGGCAAAGAGTCCAACTCCCAATTTAGGGGACTTGGGTTCGATCCCTGGTCGGGGAACTAAGATCCCACATGCCACGGGGCAACTAAGCCCGAGCGCCACTACTACTGAGCTCACACGTCTCAATTAAGAGTACAGAGCCCCCGCGCTCTGGGGTCCACGCGCCACAACTACAGAGCCCACCCACCCTGAAGCCTGCGTGCCATAACTAGAGAAGAGAAAACCCGCATGCCACAACTTGAGAGAAGCCCGTGCTCCGCAACTAGAGAGAAGCCCGAGTGCCGCAATGAAGATCTCGCATACCACAACTAAGACCCAATGCAGCCAAAAAAATAAAGAATATAAACTTTAAAAAAAAGGGGATCTTTATGGCTTCCTCTGTGCCCTGAAGGGAGAAAGGTTAACCCCTGAATGGATAGCAGGAGTCTATCCTTCACTGGCTTACAGATCAATAACATACTTGGCTGGTGCTTGTTTGGCCTTCCTTGAGGTCTCTCTGTTCTGGGCCCCTGTAGGATCTACTTTCTCTCCTGACTCGTACCTTCTCCTGTTTGGAAGGGTCAGACCAGACCATAATGGGCTCTAGAGGACTCCCCACAGCAAGTTTTATATTGCCAGTACTAGTTATCATTAAAAGTTATCATCAGATTTGAGTTAAAAAAAAAAATCACTCAGGATCACTTAGGCTGCAGTGTGTGGAAAGGATCAGAGGGAGGCCAGCTGGTTGCAAACCAGCTAGCGAGGCCATCCTAGTGGTCCACATAAGAATTAATCCATCCACCCCAGACAGAGTGGGAACCTGGGAAGGAGTGATGGCTCCACCCACACCTATGAAAGTGAGGCCGGGGGAGTTAGTATCTGAACTCAAAATTTACTTTAATTCTCTCGACCAATATTTACTGAGCAACTGCTAAGGACAAGGCATCAGGCTAAGTGCTACAGGAAGATAAGAGTTCATTTCTCCGTTGAACAGATGTTTACTGAATACCTACTTCATGCTTTGGGACAGTAGTTCCCAAACCTGGCTAGGCATCAAAATCAGCTGGGAAGCTTTAAAATAGTACAGGTTTACAGATTCCCCCTACTCCGCCCCTGCAGAGATTCTGGTTTGGAACAGCTGGGGTGAGACCCTGGAATCCATATGTACTTTTGTACCTCATTTCATGAATAAGTAATACATTCATATGATAACAAATTGGAAAGGCACACCGAGTAAACACTGACAAGCCTCCTTCCCACATTGTCTCAGAGGCTCTTCAGGTGGTTTTTTATCAACCAGCCAGAAGCAGGCCTGGGGGCTGACACTAAAAGCCAGGGCCGCTAGAGGAACAAAACTACTGCCCCCAAAGGTTTGTGGTATAGCAGGGAAAATACGATGTGCTCATGACAAGCCGTAAAACAAAGATTCCCAGGGAAGGTGAAGGATCAAGAGCGCTGGGAGAAGGTTTCAGGAGTCGGGGGAGAGGGGCTTGGGAACGGGTGTGAGCCCAGCAAAACCTTGCAGATATAGACAAAGCTGAGGAAAAGGAACTTCTGTCAGAAAAAGGCACAGTCGAGAGTTTTACGCCCTCAAGAAGCTTGTAATCTAGGAGTTAGTGTAACACTTTATTTATTTTTATTTTGTTGTTGCTGTTGTGTGCTTTTTGTTTTTTGCCACACCATGCGGCTTGCGGGATCTTAGTTCCCCGACCAGGTATTGAACCTGGGCCCTCAGCAGTGAGGGCGCAGAGTCCTAACCACTGGACCTCCAGGGAATTCCCAGTGTAACAGTTTAGGACAAAGAATCCAAATCCGCAAATGCGAAGTGAAAAAGCGGTGAAAGCTGTTGAAGACGCAATTTCAAGCCATATTCTGCCTGTCCAACATGCAACAAAGAAATAAGAAGTCTGTAGGCCAGAGGGGACCCACCGTAGGCCACAAGCACAGCTGGTCCCCACACGCTGTGTTTGACCCCCATGGTTTTTGGAACCATGTTTTTGAAAAACTGAGCTCATGTTGAAAAGCAGTAAGATTTAACATAAAAATCAACATATCTTTTCTTGAAACATAGGAAGACAGGACAGCGAAGGGGTTGTTGGCTGCCTGGCAACCGCGTGGCTGTGTCCCTGTGTCACTGTCACCTGCACGCACGCGCTACCCTGTCCAAGTACTTACCGCCAAGCGGCTTCTCGCGGTAAAAAGCCCAGCCTGGCCCCTTTAGGCAGTCTGGTTTGTGCAACTGATAAGAACATTAATCAGAATCACTTTGCAACCACAGTTCTGAACAGACATACTTAACGATATCCCTAAAATTAGAATTAAGACATAAATGAGCTCATGGGGGGGAGGCAGTCATTCTCACCAAAGATAGTATCCTTTGACTTAAGAAAAATTAAAGTGATCTTCTCCCGTTTTATTTCTTCATTGAGAGTAAATGAAAACAGAAGTCTTAGGAGTTCCTGCCAACGGAAAGCCCACAACAGACTTCAGAAAAAGAAACAGAAGTTGGAAGGCAGATGAGATTCAATTTACACGTAATTTTCTAAAACGTGTTCAAAAAAGCAAGTTTCGTGCAGTATATTTATTATTTTCAGTAGTACTGCTGAGATGGAATAAATAAGCATGAAAAAGGCTAACAAAAATGATGTAGATGCAAAAATTTTGGTAAGCCAATATTTAAAAAAAATAAACTAATTTGTAATTAGGTAACTGTGGTCATCTGACTTATGTTACTATTTTCCTGAGTTGGTATTTTAGCTGTAATAGCTTTTAACATACACCTTCTAAACACATAAATACACATACATATATATCCACGTGCACATACCAATAAATCTATGACTATGTAACTATATGAACACATGCTGTATGTAAATATATTTTATAAGCACATCAAACAGGATGAACTTTTAATTCAGCATCTAAAAAACAGGATACTTGGACTTCCCTGGTGGCACAGTGGTTAAGAATCCGCCTGCCAACGCAGGGGACACAGGTTCGAGCCCTGGCCCGGGAAGATCCCACATGTTGAGGAGCAACTAAGCCTGTGCGCCACAACTACTGAGCCCGCGTGCCACAACTACTGAAGCCTGCGCTCCTAGAGCCCGTGGTCCACAAGAGAAGCCACCGCAATGAGAAGCCTGTGCACCGCAACGAAGAGTAGCCCCCGCTCGCCGCAACTAGAGAAAGCCTGCGTGCAGCAACGAAGACCCAATGCAGCCAAAAATAAAATAAATTTAAAAAAAGAAAAAATAAAAAACAGGATACTTGCGAGAGAAAGGGGGTGCAACTAATAACCATGCCAGGGCAACAGGTATACATTGGGACTGTACCCTGGGAAATGAGGATGAATGATCATCCTGTTTTCATATACATATATATGTAAACAAAATATATATCTCTATATAAATTAAATATAAAATTCTAAAGTTATAATTATATATATGTACATTTACATAAAGTATACTTTATAAATATGTAAATGCTTTTAAGAATTTTATAAATATATGATAAACATACTTTATAATTATACTTCATATAAATGCCACTGGGAAATTCTACTTAAGTAGCATATTTAGAATCTGCTGCTGCTTTTGTCTCCTGCCATATTCCAGCCTTATACAATACACATTCATCTCATGCAAAGGTGGGCACTTAAATAAGATGCTTTTGATGATTAAAATGACTTTTCTTGACTTACTTGTAGAATTAACGTTTTAGAAAAGTAAAATAAATCTATGCTGATGGTAAAATATGCAAACGGTAGAGAAGTGGATTAAGGTACAAGGCAGAAGGCCCCCTCCCCCCACCAGCCTCCTCAGTACACCCACAGCACAGGCAGCACAGGGACTCCCTATACGGGTCCTTTCCTCGTGACTCGGGAGGATTTCTACGCTCTGTCTGTATGAAGCTTTAGAAGAAAAACTGTATTTCCTCTTGAGGTCCTTTTTCCATCCTTGCCCCTAGCTCCACTGCCGGGCAATTCCTATCATTCACTCATCTCAGATGACACCTCCTCTGGTCAGCCTCCTTCCTCACGGATTTCTAGTTTGGGGTTCCTACCTTTATAGTCGCATGTAATGTTGTGCGTCTGTCCACATCTCTATCTTTCCCTGTTTGCTCCTTGAGCGCAGGGACAACCGAGCTCATCTTGGTACCCTCTGCGCCCGCAGGGTGGGTACAACACACTGTTGATGTCGACAGTGAGCAGAAACGCACTGGCTCCTCAGACCCCGGGGCAGCAAATGCCTTAAATAACATACTGTGCTTAGAAAGCTTTCTGCTTTAAAAATTAGACCTAGGTGAACCCAAATGCTACTCTAGAGAAAGCAAAATTACCAGGAAAATAAAAATAAATTCCTGTTCTTTTCCCCCCCCCTAGCTTCCTTCTAACCTGGCGGTTGTCAAAGTATGTTTCACGGACCTCTGGGTCTCCCAAGACCCTATCGGCAAGCTCTTGAGGTCAAAACTGTTTTCATAGGGGCAGGACAGGAATAAAGATGCAGATGTACAGAATGGACTTGTGGACACGGGGAGGGGGAAGGGTAAGCTGGGACAAAGTGAGGGAGTGGCATGGACATATATACACTACCAATTGTAAAACAGATAGCTAGTGGGAAGCAGCCGCATAGCACAGGGAGATCAGCTTGGTGTTTTGTGACCACCTAGAGGGGTGGGATAGGGAGGGTGGGAGGGAGGGAGATGCAAGAGGGAGGAGATACGGGGATATATGTATATGTATAGCTGATTCGCTCTGTTATAAAGCAGAAACTAACACACCACTGTAGAGCAATTATACTCCAATAAAGACATTAAAAAAACAACTATTTTCATGACAACACTAAGATGTCATTCATCTTTTTTATCATGCTGACATGTGCATTAATGGTGCAAAAGCAAAGATGGGGAAGACTTCCGGCAACTTAACAAACATCAAGCCAGTAACACTTGGATTAAGGTGTAAAAATTATTCATTTTATTAAATCTTGACCCTTGACTATACGTCTTCTTACTGTTGTGTGATAAAATGGGAGGTACACATAAAACACTTCTGGTGCATGCCGCCTTGAGAAAAAGCACTTGGGTGTTTCTTTGAGTTCTGAGTTGAACTAGCCAATTTTTTTTTTTCATGGAACACTATTTTTACTTGAGAAAAATGATAAGACAAACCATGGCTATTCAAATACGGGTATTTGGGCAAACACTTCCTTGAAAATGAACTAAGTGAGTCTGTCATTTCAAGGAAGTAGCCATTTTGTTGCCAGTAACAAAAGACTCTGAAGCAAAAACAGAATTTTGGAAAACCTGCATCTACCACAATCAGCTCAACACTCCTCAGTACATAATGATTTTTCTGATGATGGTGGTGGTGATGTAATGAAAGTGGTTTCTGGATACTGTGCATGGCTCAGTGAACCAACATTTTCCAAATGACCAATGCATATTACCAAAAAAAAATCATGCAGGGGCTAAAAGGTGTAAGAGCGAGCAGTGGATTTAAATGTAACAAAGTACAGAAAGTTCATTGATATGGATTCCATGTTGCAATTAACCTTTAAGAAATTCCCACTGGTAAGTTCTGGTATAGTACCAAAGAATATCCACAATTAACTGAAAAGATGATTAAAAAACTTCTCCCTTTTCCAATTACCTAGTTGTGTGAGGCTGGATTTTCTTCGTATAACTCAACTAAAACAACACATCGCAGCTGAATCCAGAAGCAGATTTGAAAATCCAACCGTCTTTCTCTGAAGTCAGATATTAAAGATACAGCGTACCCTTGAACAATACAGGTTTGAACCACTCAGATCCACTTATACGCTAAGGTTTTTCACTAAGTACGTACTATAGTACTACACGATCCGCGATTGGCTGAATCCACTGATGCAGAACTGTGGATATGGCGGAGGGGAGACTGTGCGAATTTTCGACCACATGGAAGGTCTGTGCCCCTAACCCCCGTGTTGTTCAAGGGTCAACTGTATTTGCAAAAACATAAGACAATACCATTCTTCTCACTATATACAGATATATATATATATATATATAAGATATTTTTCATGTGGACCATTTTTGAAGTCTTCATTGAATTTGTTTCAATATCGCTTCTGTTTTTTATGTTTTGGTTTTTTGGCCAAGAGGCATGTGGGATCTTAGTTCCCTGACCAGGGATCAAACCCACACCCCCTGCATTGGAAGGTGAAGTCTTAACCACTGGACCGTCAGGGAAGTCTCTCACTATGTTTTTTTGCTTTAGAAAATAGTTATTTTTAAAATACATTTTAAAATACATATTTTAAAATACATCATTTTATCATGTAACTGGGTTTATCATAGTTAATTTTCATAAGTTAATAGCTTTAAATTTCTCATTTAAATTTTTGAATATGATAAATATTGGTAGATATAATTCAGATAAACAAAAGCTCTTTGGGTCCTTAAAGATTTATAAGAGTGTAAGGGGGTCCTGGGAATAAAAAGTTTGAGAACCACTTCTCTAACCTATAAGACAATGCTCAAAATCATTTTTAAAGAAACTATTTAGAAATTATTTTACTCAATAAAATGAATCATATATAAGCCTAAAGGAACTAAAGACAAAATAAATGAAAGTGTGTTGAAATACAAAGCAGAAACGCCCAGGAGACAGAAGGAAAACCCAAGGGATAGAGAAACAGACACACCTACAGTCGCACATATACACACCCTCTACAGCTGTCTTTAATTTTCCAAGCGTGAAGCGATTGCTATCTACCACTTGAATTTGAACAGGGCTGAAAAACAGGTGGACCAATTTGCCTAGTGTGGGCCTTCCCCCACTACACACTCAGGTGAAAATTGTTCCTTGATTTGCAGGGCTGCCGCCTATATTCTGTTTGCACAATCTATCATTGCTTGAATCCTTGCCTTCCAAATCTCAAAGGTTAGCTTGGTCACAGCATTCCGTTTTGCCCTTACAATTCTACCCATTCATCTACTAAATGAGCCCCTCCCCATTATATCCTGGATACTCTTCCTGGTTTTGAACTTGAAATCAAAGGAAACAATTCCTGGCAATGATCCAACCAACAAATTCCAGTATTTCCAACTTAATTTAAATCTTCTCTCCCCAAATCTGACAAGGCAATTTTACTGAAATACAGAGGAGTCAAAAAACTTAAAAATGATAGTTTCCATAAAAATTTTAACTCTCACAATGTCAACCAAAAAAAAAAAATTTGATAAACCTCACGTTGTTTAACCAGTGTAACTATTATGTAGAACTTTGTAGACCTTGTTAATGAAATCTGGTGTGTACTTTTATTAGCAAATCTTTAAGACATGACAGATGGAAAGCGAAGTAACCCCTGTCCAGTCTGCATTCTCAGTGAGAATTCAAAGTCACTTATTCAAGGCCACTCTCCAGGGCCAGACTGATTCCCACTTTTCTGTATCTTCTGATCAGAGAAAAAGCCAAGAGCCCTCTTGCAGCACCTTGGCCGCTCAATTCCTAACGTACACAATAACGAAACTAAATCAACAGAGCAACTTTCTCCTCTTTCTACTACAAGTCTTCTACAAAAAGACACTTAGAAATAAAACCCAACTAAAAAGGAACACGCTATATTAGGATACTGACCTGGAATCCTGCAAAAGTCAAACTCACAGTCCATTTTGGGCCAGCGCAGGCCCCATACTGAAGTGGAATCTACTGCATGGATCTGCTATTCTCTGCAGAAAGTGTTCTGACAAAGGACACTGCTTCAGGGATCTGGCTCCACCATCCCACACACATCTTTGCAGTGCATTTTCTCATAGTCATGTTGGGTGGCTACGTCAGACCTCCTCACGTGATGGGGTGTTAGAAACACACGCATCAGATCTCGAAAACAGATTACAAAACAGAAGCCCTTTATAGAGTTCAGCTACGTCTAAGAAAAGGAAAATCCTCTTGATTTGCCTTCTAAATGCAGCCCAAAAGGAGCAGAGAAGAGCTGCATTTATCAGACTTTCATGCATTTAAGCTATCAGATTCAAGAAGGTGTAGTATAACAAAGGAGGTTTGTTTTTCATCTGAAATTCAGGTGGTTGGAAAGACTAACATCAGGAAGCTGCTAGAGTCCATCCAACAGAGAGGGGGATTGGCTTGAAACACCTTTACTGAATACATTATTTTGAATAGGTAAATGTTTGGTCTCCAGACTTGCAGTTGTGTGCATACAGACTGTGAGAACGAGTATTATCAGATTCGCGGGTGATGCAATGTGCCCAGTTAAATATTTCCAGTTGCTAGTTTGGAAAGATGAAAGGGGGAAAAGGTGCTTTGTTTCTTTTTTTCTTTTTGAAACACAGCAGTGTTTAGGGTAGCCCTTGGGGTCATCTCACCGTCAAGCTTGCCTGGACACCTGCTTGCTTAAGAAAGCTGGCAAACGGGCTTAGAGAGTCTATCTCTGAACCCCTGAAGTGCTGCGTCCATTTCTTGTCTCCACCAAATTCCACTGACGTTTAGAGATGCTAATGTGAAAAGGCATTTTAAATTTGAATGCTGTGTGAACTGAGTTACCAGAATGACCAGGACAGGGGTCTTATCCCCTGGAACTTCTCATTTTAGGGGTAAGCTTATCATCTAGAGTTGGTTTCAAAAGCCAAATACCATTTTCTTAAAGGGCCAGCTGACTGAATGGCCCTGTTCCTCTCAGTTGACCTCTACCTGTCAGGGAGGGTGGAGGGAAGAACTGTTGTACATTCTGGCTTCTGAACAACAATGAACCTCCTGCGAGTCACAAGACGGGTTATCCTAAAAACGGACAGAGACCAACTGCTGATTTGGTGTTAAACCACCTATATCCACCTGCCATCGCACCCTTGTTCTCCACCCCAGGGTCCCCCTGAACCCCAGCTTTTGGGGGACTCCTGCAAGACAATGAATCACAGTTTGCATGGACTCTTTCTGGACAAATCAGAAATTGGGCAGAGAGGAGTGAACCAAGAAATGCCCATGAAAAGCACCACACACAGTGCTTGGCACACAGCAAGGGTTCGATGAATGTGGGCGGGAATCAGCTTGAGAACTGACTGTGTCCTCCTCACGTGTGACTACGGAGATAACTGCTTAGGCACACAGTGTGCCGGGCAGCCTTTTAACAGCACAAAGGAGATCCAAGTCAGGCCCTACTTAGAGCCCTTCAGTGGCCATCCTCAGATGTTAGGGTAGAATCCAGACCCCTGCACTGCCCACGGGTCCCAGCCACTCTCCCCAGACTCACTGGTCCCTCTGCACCGCTCTCTGTGCTCACACTCAGGCCTCCCTGGGCTGACTCCACCTTCCGAGTCTCTCCTGGCCCTGGTTCCGGTCCTGCCCTGGGGGCTGCCTCACTCATACTTCAGGCCCAGCTCAAATGTCAACTCAGAGGCCCACCCCATCTCTCTATTTGCTCCCGGCTTTACTTGCTCTCGCATCACCTGGTTTATTTCCTTCATGTCACACACCTCAACCTGCAATTATCACGTGTACTTGCCTGCTTGTTAACTGTCCACTGTACCTGCCAGAAAGTAAACTCCAGGAGGGAAAGGACCTTATTCGTCCCATTCACTGCTGTGTCTCCAGGCCACAGGGCACGGCAGGCACTCGGGAAATATTTGAAAGCAGAGAGACTCACCCTGATGAGAAAAGCGACCTGCACTCCTGGCCCCCCTTATCTGTTCTGCTTGTTTCTCGTGCACAGCACTCATAACATCCCCATACACTACACAATGTGCTCATTATTCATTATCCATCTGCCTGCTAGAACTTAAGCATCACGAGGGCAGCAATCTTTGATTTTCTGTACTGACGTATATTAAGCACCTAGAACAGTGCCTGATACATCGCAGGCCCTCAGTAAATATTCATGTACTAAATGAACGATCTGTACTATAACCAGATACACGTTTGTGAATCAGCACTATATACGGACAGGCACTGTGAGTACTGCGAATTACAATTTTCATCTGTGTGAATTGCCCCAATCAATTTTGAATAAAATTACTTTCATCTGATACATTTCAGGTTGTAAAGCACTTCACGTTAATTTAATCCCCTTCATAATCCTGTGAGGAAGGCGCAGAAAATGGAGATACTACTACGAACTCACAGGGTTAAATGAATTAACAGAGTCAGTGCTCACCATATGGAAGCTGTTACTCGCATGCCCACAGTATAGATGTGGAAACTGAACCCGGAGAAGTGCCTCGCTTACAGCAGAGTTGTAATTTCTGAGGGCAGCACTGCGCCCAGCCCCCTGCACTCTGCTGCGTCAGGAGCGTGCGCACACACATAGCAGGAGGGAAGTCAGAACAGCTGACTCGCTGTCTCCAGCAGAAAATGGCTCTGCCCCAAGTTCAAGCTGCAGGCCGGTTGTACAGGATCACCACTGCAGAAGCCCGCGGCCGGGAACAGGCCCAGGTGAGATTTAAGAGCTAAGGCCATCGGGGGCAGCCTGCCTGGGTCCCATGCCGAGAACTCACTGGGAAATGCTGCCTGACATGAAGCAGAATCTGCCAGAGGGGTCCCCAAAAAGGGCAGCTGAGGATCAGAGTTCAGGCAAGCAGACCTCTGACCACGGGCGGCAGTTCCCAGGGCAACCTGAGCATAGCCAGATGATGGGCCAGGGGCTTGGGGCCCATCATGGCCGGCCGGGTGTACAGTAACGGGGAAAAAGGCGTTTTCAAGGTGCCAGACGAACACGGAGTCAGCCACGGTGTTTGCCCCACAGCCCAGAATTTGCTAAACACCCAACACCAAGGCCTTTACGCTATACTCACACGTTGCCAACTTAAAATCTTTAGTATTAAAAAACCGTTGATTTTTAAAAGTTTGTTGCCAATTCAGTCCAAGCACTCGAGAGACAAAAGCCAAGGATATGCACTGCCAGGATTTACTAATCTGAAGCGAATGCATCAGGAAGATGAGTTTTCACTTTCATTTCATTTGGGTACTCACCCACCACGAGTACTTACATTTAATCCTTTCATTATGGGCCTGGGGATGATACGGTCTCAGGGATCACAAGGCTCATGCTGGGGACTTGTCAGGCAGGATAAAGCATGAGACCAGTGGGTATGAAGCATCACGGCAGCTCTAGAGGAAGAAAATCTCCAGGGTGGGGCCAGTTTTGGGAGCGAGCCTCCTCCATGACAGAGAAAAGAGTCTCCTGGCCGACACGGAGCTGTGACATGGCCAGTGAGGCTCATTAAAACCCTAAGCCCAAATTCCAGTATCTTTACTAAGGCATATAAGGTCCTCTGTGATTTGACCTCACTTCCTGCCACTCCAACCCACACCAGCCTCCTTTCTGTTCCTTAAATGTGTGAGGATCTTCCCACCTCAGGGCGTTTGCACATGCTGCTTCTGAAGCCAAGAATGCCTTTGCAGCCTAGGCAGCAGCCTATCCTGATCTCTATCTAACAATCCCTTCCCCCTCGATCAGGTTCATCTGTCCTATACTCTCAGCATACTCTTCTTTCACAGTACTTACTACTATTGTAATTAAGTATTATTTGACAAATGTGTGCTTTACCACAAGAGTATAAATTCTGTGAGGGCTGTGAGCCTGTTTACCACAGTCTCCCCTAGCTCCTAGCACCACACCTGGCACATAACAGTGCTGATAAACCTTTATGAAATAAATGCAAAAACAAAAACCACCCAAACAGTAAGCTCTCTAGAGCCCACCATACCTGGCACTATTACCAAGCTTTCTGGATCCAGCATTAGGTCAATGCGAACTGCCCTACTATTTGTCACCTACGCTAAAAGGGAGAAACACCTTTGTTGAACATTAAAAAAAATCGAAAAGGCTGTTCTGACATTGTAAAAGGAAAAAAGAAACACACACACACACACACACACACACACACCACACACACACACACACACACACACACACACACACACACACACACACACACACACCAACTCTGCTGGCCTAAAGCTGAGCTGGATAAGACTAGCCAGGGCCACCCACTGCTACAAAGTATTTACTGCTCACACAAGTTAAAACAATGAAACATAGCTCTGAAACACTGAAATTGCTTACTATTATTGCTTTGGCTCAAAGACAGGAAAAGAACACTCCTTTAAGCTCTAATGATATGCTTTGTTCTGTTAAAGACCAAACAACAGGCCCAAAATGGAGTTGCTTATGCTAAGCCCCATGTCACCAAACGGAAACTTAAAGTTTTGGCTCTTCCGGCAAAACAACCCTAAACTAGGTATCAGCTTAAATCAGGAATAGACTGATCAGTACTAGTTAGGTAATCTGCCTGACAACCCCCGTCATCCCCTATAAGGAAAGGAACCTTGCAATAATCAACCCACCTTTTTGCCTAGTATAATTTCCTTGTTCTGTTCCCTTCTTCCAATAAAATCTCTCACCTTGTATAGCTCTTTGGAGCTCCATTCTATCTGCCAGACTGCATGCTCCCTGACTCATGAATCACTAAATATAAAGCCAGTAAGATCTTTAAAATGTACTCAGTTGAATTTTGTTCTTTTGCCTTTAAGCTCCAGGGATTTGGCCTCTTGTCTACTGAGTGCTTGGACGGAATTAGCAACAAACTTTAAAAAAGTTAACTGTTTTTTTAAATACTAAAAATTTAAAGTTGTCAACATGTGGGTATAGCATAAGGCCCTGGTGTTGGGTGTTTGTAAGGACCCTGTTTCTGTATCTGTCCTCCCTTCAAGCACTCCCAGAGGTGTCCACTCTCTGTAACCACCTTTCAGTTCCTTCCAATGTTTCCCTCACTCAGCCTCCTCTCATGAGAAGCTGATCTGGAGAAGGTTCTGGGCTAAGTGAAGCACAGCTGGGCTTGTGGCCTGCTTCTGGGTCCCCAAGCTGTGGATGCTTGTGCTTCCTGGTACACCGGTCTGTGACCCACTCCAAAGGCATACACGAGCCCTCCTCCCCCATCAGGCAACCAACAGTACGATGGAAAAGGCATTGTAATGTGAGCTTATAATGGTGGGTCTCAGCGGAGCCGCACCTCAGGCTCACCTGTGGAACCTCAAGAAGAATATGTGCCAGGTGACACTGTTGACACTGAATCAGTTTCGGGAACAGGGTCTGGGCAGGCAGGCTTGTTGCATCCTGCTGGAAAATTACCCAGGGATGTTATGCACACGAGCTGGGCCACGACTTCTAATTACACTTTGAAGAATCAGGTCACTGTGTCCCCTGCTTGTGTTGAAGCCCCTCCGGGCAGGCTTCCTGAGGGCTGCTTTAAAGTGACATCGACATCCCGCCACAAATGCGCCAACATCCCCAAGTCGACTCATTCTGTGAGGGAAGACGTTCACCTAAATATGCCAGCCACGTGCCGTGCCCCCAACGCCAGACGAGCGCACCCCTGTGCCCGGTACTGTTCTACACACTCCGTATACACCATCCCGATAAAACCTCACAGCAACCCTATTTTGCAGATGAGAAAACTGAGACTCAGAGAGACCTTGTAACTCGACCAAGGTTATTTAGCCAATGAGTGGTAGAGCTGGGATTAAAATCCGGGCAGGATGTCCCCCAAACCACACTCTTCACTGCAGATTCAGGAGCACCAAGAAAGAAAGCACTTAGCTTTTCCAGCTCTTTCTTGGTATCAAAGGCTCCTATGCTCACGACCCCAGCCTACCTACCGGTGTGTGAGTGCTTTGGCAATCGGTAGCCTGGACTTGAGCAGGGCTGCCATGTGCAGGGGGACAGGTCATGTCCTGCGGTATGTTGCGAGGGTAAAGGGTGGGGCTGAGAGCCAGTCCGCGCTCTGCTTGGCCAGGCACGTACCCTGGGTGAGGGCTGCATCCCCCTGCCAGGAGAAGCCATTTCCCCGATATGCACAAAGACTCCATATGGACCACCAGATGGCCCTGGGGTGAACACTTCAGGGAAATTCAGAATTTTCCATAAATTTCTACTTTTATTTTCTCCAGAAAAGTAAACTTCAAAGGGATATAGCTGGCACTCATAAATATTATCATTTTGATCCACTTCCATTTGAAGGCAATATTTATCGAATGCCTTACCACCCACCAGTTATTGGGTGTAACATAGGGGCTACCACGAGAAGTGGGCACAGAAGGGGCAGAGGGGGGAGATTAAAGCTACTGAACTAAAAGAGCTGAGGGACCCCAGAGCACTGTATTAGTCCACTCCTGAAACAGGGCTCTCCCGAAGGATAATCTGGGACAAGGCAGCCCAGGTCCAGTCTGGCACCATGGCTAAGAGCCTGAACTCTGGTGTCAAGGCTCTCATCACATTCTGGCTGTGGCCTTGGGCAGTTTCTTAAACTCTGCACCTCAGCTTCTTCATCCGCAAAATGGAGCCAATACTAGAATCTACCAGGTTAACGTGAGGATTAAATGATAATACCTATAAAGCGCTTGGCTTAATGTCTGACACGAAATCAAGCTTAATAAACATTAGCTATTATTAGTATTACTATTACCAATTAATTATTATTAGTGGTAAATATCAGCCGGAGCAAGTACTACCAAGTCTTGGCCCCCAGGCCCCAAATCTAGGGAACGTGAAATTCCTCAATGGCAGGGACAAGTATTCTATTTCACTGTGCACCCAGGGTCCCCCAGTCCCCACCCCAGTGTTTAATACCCCAGAGGGGCTCATTAACTTATCACTCTTCTTTAATGCAGAGAGCAGTTATTACATCTGAGCCTTAGCTCATATGTGGGCATTTAGTTACAAGTATCATTGAAATGATTTTCTTTTTTCAGTTGCATCATTTGTTAGCATTTCTTCTAAGCCTATGGAAGAAGGCATTAAAATTTTAAATAAAAATTATTCATGTTGGCTATTTGCAGTTTATTAGCAATTCCAGTAAAAAGCTTGATAGAAAGGAAACTAGAATAATGTTTAAAACAAATACTTAAATCATCTATACATTTCCAGTCTGTGCACTTGTCCTTTTAAGTCAGAAGGTCACTCAAATTTGGCTATATAAACACGGCCAGGTGCTAGCTGTTTATGGGGTCACGTTCCTATTTTAGATGGCGATATTCTTTTATTTCATAAGAAAGCCTCCCCTGTGATCTGCTTCATCACCTCTCCTGTCTCTTTAGACTCCTGGCAGAGCACATTTGCTCCTTTGCCCTCACACCAAGGTTTTGCGGGGATAAAGTCTTGAGACCTCCTCTCTCTTATTTTAAACTAGGAACCTAATAATATGTCAGTTTGGTTATGATTTATTTTAGAGAACATTCTGATGTTTCAGTTTTTTGATTTAACAGTCTTTTTAGTTTATGTCTCAGTTTAATGGATTCATTAGGTTGTGGCTTATTCAGTAAAAAAAATTTTTTAATTTGGGTTCAGTCTGGGGTTTTGCACATTTATGTGCTGATTTTGGATTCTGGTTCAAGCTTCCACTGAATTCCCTGATTACAATTTTTGACAACGGTCAGAGGTAGTCAATTGTTCCAAGCTTTCCCCTTCCTGTTCCCGGGGGCCGTCCTTTCTCCCCCTAAAGATATAGAGATATCTTTATCCTCAGAGGGTAGAGCAGGGCCCCTGCTTACATACTCCTGGGTTCAAACTCCAGTTCTGCCACTCAGTAGCTGTATGAATTTTAACAAGTTAATTAGCATCTCAAGACTTGTTTTTTTTTAATCTATAAAATGGATATAATAGTGCAACTTAATTCTTAATAGGATTAGAACAGACAGTCCAGATAAAACGTAGTATCTCATTCTACTGTTCTTTTTCGCCCTTATAATTGCCCATGAAAATTCCAGAAAACAAAACAATTCCTACAACCCTTTTCTCTGGCCCACCTCATTATGATAATAGCAACCAATTTAACGCTTGTTGGTTGAAAGGGTGTTGGAAGCAGGGATCATTTTGTAAGTGGGGATTTCCCTGGGGCTAAAGTGGAGAGATGAGTGGCCTGGAGAGTCCCCGGCTTCCAGGGAGCCAGGGGAACTTAGTTCTGGGCAGGCTGGACGGTCAGGAGCTATGGGGCTCAGGCCAGGCTGACCCCAAAAGGAGGGAAGTCAGAAGAACATAATTATGGAAGGTAAGTGCAGAAATAAATATTTAGCAAAATAAGGGACTGTGGGTAATTCATTAAGCATTCCTATACTAAGGTCTTGGGAGAATATGTTAATATGGGTACAGAAATGTAACTGAAAGAATACCTCACTTTTAAAGAACAGGTACATGCATCACGATGTAATATAGTATCAATAGAGCCAAAAACTGTGTGTTAACAAATGCAAAATCGGTGACTCTTATTATTTTGGGGAGCCCTGCATGCCTTTACACATATTCCCCCAACCCCCTACCAACCCCACTGTGAAGGATAAGCAGAGAAGAAGAGGCCGGGGTTCTGAACATCCAGAGGGAGCTTCTACCCTCGAGTGGCCTCTCTAGGGCCACAGGCTGCTCCTTCCAGTCTGGTAAAGGCACTGAGCAAGGCTGCCCTAGACCGTCATCTTAGCCCTGGATGAGATTATTACTCAGTTTCTTCCCACACAGAAATAGCAAGAACATGGATGTGGCTATAGCCTCACCAGCATTAGGAGACAGGGTGGGGAAAGGCAAAGCATTTTTTTTTTTTTTTTTTTTTG
>NW_006771578.1:3669108-3680688 GCF_000442215.2 Lipotes vexillifer
TACGCGGGCCTCTCACTGCTGCGGCCTCTCCCGCTGCGGAGCACAGGCTCCAGACACGCAGGCCCAGCGGCCACGGCCCACGGGCCCAGCCGCTCCGCAGCATGCGGGATCCTCCCAGACCGGGGCACGAACCCGCGTCCCCTGCATCGGCAGGCGGACTCCCAACAGCTGCACCACCAGGGAAGCCCCCAAAGCATTTTTTAGCCCGAGTGCTCTGTTCCCTTCACACCTTCAATCTGTTCCATCCTCACCTCTTGGGGAAGGGGGCCTTTAAGCACCATAAGGTAAGTTATGCTCTGAGTGGCAATCAATACCAGCAAGAAGGAGAGCGGGCAGGGCAGGGTCCTAGACCTGGAGAGGTGAGGCCGGGTGCAGCATACAGGGGGGAAGGAGGCCAGAGGGGAAGCGGCTCGGGGCTCCCTCTTGAGGAGGCCTCTGTACTGATGCCCTCTATCCACCCCCCCGCCCCCGGAAACAGGACCGTGGCTGTACTGTACCACAACTCTGGCAAGGTCCGGCTTATTGTGTCACTGAGCCGGTCCACACTACTTTCCCAGGTGTCATGGGCATAATAATAGGGTTAGAATCATAAAAGTAAATTCCCCAAGGCAGATCCTACCTCTGAAAGCAGGCAGCCCCTCTTCAAAACATGATCCCTAGACAGAGCCTTTCCCAGACAGCAACTCTTTCACGACTGTGTCCTGAGGTTCCTTCACATTTGATGACCAGAGTCCATTCCCACCCAGTTCACAGAACCATGTCCACAGATGGTGCTGAGTCCACACAAAGAGATGCTCTTGGGTCTTGAGTAATTGGGAATCTAGTCCCCCAAACCTTTCTCAAAATGTCAGATGAGGGAGCCTCCCTTCAAAATAAACAGACCTTGGGTGTTCTGGATAACAAAAAGCAAAGGGAGCAAGCTTCTTAGTGGAGCGTGCCTTCTAACTCCTTCTTAATTTGCCACAGATGGATTCTAGAGATTCTGCAGACCAGGGGTAAGGACCACTCTACCCAGTGTGAGAATTTCCTCCTTAGGGGAGCAGTCCTCACGGGGAGCCCTCAACTGTCAACTCTGCCACGCGACAGCCCTTGGAAGGTTTGCATGTCCCTTTCCTGGGCTAAGCATCTCCCATTCCTTCAACTATGCCCTGGCAAAGAGAATTTTATAAGATGAGGAACTTTAGATTGTTTAGTCCAACCCTCTCATTTTAGATATGAGAGAATGGAGAAGTAGAATGACTTGCCTAAGGTCTCATGGTGTGACCAAAACAGGTTTCTACACTTCTGGCTCCGCACGCCTTAAAATGCACCATACTCCTCAGCTGGCAGCTGCCGGGACCCGCTCACTGACAGCAGGACTTTACAAAGTACCTGACCTCCCTAAGCCTCAGTCTCTTCGCATATAAAATGCAGCAAATCATACACACCTCCTGGAGGGCTGGGGAGATTCAATGAGTATAGGAACACCCAGTCAGTGCAAGTGACCAGCAAATGGTACGTGCGTGATAACTGATTTTATTTATAATATACAGAATTTTTTTTTTTGGCATGGAGTTCTTCTTTCTGTCCTCATGTTCTCCCTCTTTGGCTTGCCAACTTCCAAGACTGAATTTTTTTAACTGATACTCAAAAACTCACTCATTCTGGTCAAACTGAATAGTGTGCACTTGGTCCATTATCTCTAATCTGTTGGAATATTTTAGAACAATTCCATCTTAAAATATACCTACTGATTCCTGAAAAATGATATGTTGACTCCCGCTCCAGGAACTTTCAGATAAGTTTAGGGTGGTGATGTCTGTGACAAAAAAGCTGTTTCCTGTGCTCTCCTCTGGAGAGTGGCAGAATGGGATTCAAGTTCAGAACTGTTATACTGATGACGACTTAGAAAATATTCTTGAGTCTATTAGAATAAAAAAGATAAAGCCTCGGCTTCACCTTTAAAGAGGAAGGAGGTTGAGATATCATCTCACACCAGAATGGCCATCATCAAAAAATCTAGAAACAATAAATGCTGGAGAGGGTGTGGAGAAAAGAGAACACTCTTGCACTGCTGGTGGGAATGTGAATTGGTTCAGCCACTATGGAGAACAGTACGGAGGTTCCTTAAAAAACTACAAATAGAACTACCATCTGACCCAGCAATCCCACTACTGGGCATATACCCTGAGAAAACCAAAATTCAAAAAGAGTCATGTACCAAAATGTTCATTGCAGCTCTATTTACAATAGCCCAGAGATGGAAACAACCTAAGTGTCCATCGTCGGATGAATGGATAAAGAAGATGTGGCACATATATACAACGGAATATTACTCAGCCATACAAAGAAACGAAATTGAGCTATCTGTAATGAGGTGGATAGACCTAGAGTCTGTCATGCAGAGTGAAGTAAGTCAGAAAGAGAAAGACAAATACCGTATGCTAACACATATATATGGAATTTAAGGGAAAAAAAAGGTTATAAAGAACCTAGGGGTAAGACGAATAAAGACACAGACCTGCTGGAGAACGGACTTGAGGATATGGGGAGGGGGAAGGGTAAGCTGTGATAGGGCGAGAGAGAGGCATGGACATATATACACTAACAAACGTAAGGTAGATAGCCAGTGGGAAGCAGCCGCATGGCACAAGGATACTGGCTCGGTTCTTTGTGGCCGCCTGGAGGGGTGGGATAGGGAGGGTGGGAGGGAGGGAGACAAAGGAGGGAGGAGATATGGGAACATATGTACATGTATAACTGATTCACTCTGTTATAAAGCAGAAACTAACACACCATTGTAAAGCAATTATACCCCAATAAAGATGTTTAAAAAAAAAAAAAGAGGAAGGAGGTTGAAGCCACACAGTCACAAAGTCACCTTGACCCTGTGAAGAGAAACTCCGGTGTCTTAACACATTAATATGTTTGGAATGGAGATGCTAAGGACCTCAGGGTAGGTGAGCTTTTGCTCTGAGACCCAGAAAAGCTCAGAGCTGCTGGAGGTGAAATTGCTGGGAAGAGCCTATGAGTAAAAGAACAAGACACCAAGGCCCTGGAGCTGATCTGTGGTCCCTTGGTTGGTCCTTGGTTACAGGTGACCCAACGCAAAACCCTGACCATTACATTCTCTGAGCTCCATTGTATCAATAAGCACAGCAAGACTCTAATTTCCAACCATTCTTCTCCTTCCACATTCTCCCTAACTAGCCTGGGCCACTTGTTTTTTCCCATCCCAGCATCCTCAGACCCTGCCGCACCGGGGAATTCAGCCAGCCTGCAGCTGCTCCAGTGCCCATATCCGCTCACCCAGAAAAACACCACCTTCCCCGTCCTGACGGTTCCCAAACGCCAACTTTCTGGACCCAGACGCAGCACAAAGACAAGAACTCCTCACCTTAGTCCTGTTTAGCCCTATACCATTTACAAATCACTTTCATACACACCATCTCCTCTCCTTTCTCATAACACCCCTGTGGGCTGTGAAATAATATTTCCATTTCAAAGATGAAGATGCTAAAGCTCAGAAAAATTAAGCCAAAATCCCAACACCACATGGCTTGTAACTGGCAAGGTTGGGTTTTCAAACCTGATCTTGTGACTCTGGGTCACAACTTCCTTCTAGCCCACTTACAAGGAAGACTATGTGATTCCAAATGTTAGTAAATATAAACCACCATCTCATTTATGATTGATACGTTTAGTGGTTGTGTATTTTTTATGCCAAATTCAGCGTCGAATGTGTACTTGCCACTCAAAAAACTAAACATTAGCTATTTTTACCAATAAAACCAGTTTTTCCTGATCAGTCGATATACCAGACATACTGCTGACCAAGTGGTCATCTACACATTCTCCTTCATATTCTCTGCCATTTTGCATTACCTGACCGCACAGCATCTTGTTTAATTCATTCTGTAAAGTGGGAATGATACCTGAGATGATTACCATGATAGTTAAACGAGGCAATGACTATAGAGACCTCAGCTAGCAAGTGTTCACTTAATGGTATTACATACCACTACTACCACCACTACTGCTACAACTTCATTACACTCATTAAAACCAAGTAGTTAGGGCTTCCCTGGTGGTGCAGTGGTTGAGAGTCCGCCTGCCGATGCAGGGGACACGGGTTCGTGCCCCCGTCCGGGAGGATCCCACATGCCGCGGAGCGGCTGGGCCCGTGAGCCATGGCCGCTGAGCCTGCGCGTCCGGAGCCTGTGCTCCGCAACGGGAGAGGCCACAACAGTGAGAGGCCCGCGTACCGCAAAAAAAAAAAAAAAGAATTAAAAAAAAAAACCAAGTAGTTTTCTTTTCTAAAAAAGTGCCTGATGAACCATAAGGCAGCGTGGATACAATGATTCAGAGAAACAGAAAAATGATTTTGTCCCCTCGGCCTTGTTTAATCCTTTCTTTCTTTCCCTTTTCAGCAGCCTCCTGGAGCCCACAGTCCAATGGAGAAGACAAGACATGCAGACAAACAGCTCCTCCATGATGACGGCAGTGCTCTAGTGAGCATGCCCAGGGTTTTGGAGCAGGCAGCCTTAAGTTGGGTTTGCGGAAGGCGAGTCAGGGAGGGTGAGGTGGAACTGAGTCTTGAGAGATATGGAGCATTTTTTTGGAATCCAAGAGGGAAAAAGGCATTCTACTCTAGGGAAAGGTCAAGCAACGGCAAAGAAGCAAGAAATGGAATGACGCATCTGGGGAAGGGCAAGGAGGTGGGAAGTCTGTGGCATGGGGTGTGTGGGCAGGGCTGGGTGGGAGATGGAGGGCGAGAGACTGGCAGGGACCCAGTCGTGAAGAAAGCATCGACTTTGGACCTGATCCTCTAGCCCAGTAGTTCTCAACCCTTACCTGCACACTGGAATCACCTATGGGAACCTGAAAACATACCAACAGTCGGGCTCCAACTCGAGATTCTGATTTGTTTGGTCTTGGGTGGATGCTAGGTATTGGGATTAAAAAGAAAACAAACAAACAAACAACTCTCCATGTGATTCTAACGTGCAGCCTGGACAACGGTGAGTCATTTACGAGATCTGAAGCAAGAATCATTTGACGCATTTGCAGACACGTCATTCTGGGAACAGTGTGATGAGAAGGATGCCTGGAGGGGATCTAGAAAGAAGGTAAGGAGACAGGTGGGGATGACAAGGAGAGAAAGAAGTGAAAGCTATTTGGATGGAAGCATCAACTAGTTGGGCATTGGAGGAGAAAGAAAGAGGGAAGAATGAAGGTCGATGCACCAGTTCTGTTGCCTACATGTGCCATTAACAGGTAGGGAACCAGACCAAAGAGCTGGTTTGGAAAGAGGAGGATGAGGTCTGTGTTCCCTCTGAGGAGCATAGGAGGCGGCTGCACACACAAGCATGGATAATGCCCAAGGAAAGCGGGTAAAAAAGAAACAGGGCAAAAGAAGGAACTTGAGGACTACCAATACTGAGAGGGTAAATGGATCTATCAGAATCACCCGGAAGCTCTTACTGAAAATTCAGTTTCTCGGTGCCACCCCAGACTGATTGCATCAGAACAGCCACAAGCTAAGACCCGAGGAACGGATTTTTCACAGGTTCCCAGGCACTTCTGAATCAAGGCTAGGCTTGACACTGTATCCGTTTCCAAACACTGCCATAACAAACTACCACAAACCTGGGGACTTAACACAAGAGAAATTTATTCTCTCACAGTTCTGGAGGCCAGAGGTCCAAAATCAAGGTGTTGGCAGGGCTGAGCTCTCTCTGAAGGCTCCGGGGAAGGAGAGTCCTTCCTTGACTCTTCCAGCTTATGATGGTTCCAGGGTTCCTTGGCTTGTGGCTGCATAACTCCAATCTCTACCTTCATCTTCACATGGCCCTCTCCTCTTTATGTGTCCCTCGTCTGTGTGTCTCTTATAAGGACACTTGTCATTGGATTCAGGGCCCACCTGATAACCCAGGATGAACTCATCTCAAAAGCCTTAAAAAATTTCATCTGCAAAGACCTTTTTTTCCAAAAAAAGGTCACATTCACAGCTTTGGGGATTTAGACATATCTTCTGGGAGGCTACCAGACACCACAGCAATAACTCATCTGGGTGGATGGGAGAGGGGACTGGGCGCCAGATCTCCAAGCTAAGTTCCCCAACAGTGGCAGGAAGAGGTGGAAGAAAAAAAGAGAGAGCCATTTCAGGAACTGCTAAGTATACAGTTCCACTTCCAAGTCTCACGTAGCCCTAAGGACCCCAGGCCACTAAGTGTCCAGTGCCTCAGGCCATCTGAAAGTACAGTACCGAAAGGAAAAAAATCACCACAATCATAAATTAACAAAATACTAGACCACATTACCCTCAAAATACAGGCGAGAGCTTTGAGGGCCTGAAAAGGCTTTTAGTTAATTCACTTCCTAAACTAAATGAATTTGATATGAAGCTAGGATTTCATCTCTAAGGTACTGTGGCCATTTTCTCCTCACCACCTTAGTAGTTTCCTGTTCAAACAATAAGCCACCATGGCAGCATGGGATCAGTTATTTCTACTTTTCAAAATGTTTCTTAGAAGCAGGCAATACTCTCGGTCACCAACATTAAAAAACGTTCAGTGGGCTTCCCTGGCGGCACAGTGGTTGAGTGTCCGCCTGCCGATGCAGGGGACACGGGTTCGTGCCCCCGTCCGGGAGGATCCCACATGCCGCGGAGCAGCTGGGGCCGTGAGCCATAGCCGCTGAGCCTGCGTGTCCGGAGCCTGTGCTCCGCAGCAGGAGAGGCCACAACAGTGAGAGGCCCGCGTACCGCAAAAAAAAAAAAAAAAGTTCCGCTATACCTCCCTTCTCATCACCTACCAGGGTCCCAAAATCTTCACTGAGACTGGCTTGCCCCTCATTTTTACACCGATATATGTTCCACCTTTAAAGTTCTACAGTTTTACTATTTGTGTTGGCTCCCTGATGCACAAACGTTGTCTGTCCTCTAATATAGGAATTTCCCTTCTTGGCAACAGGGTTTGCATGGCCAGAAGGTCAATAGGGTGGGGGGGAGGAATCAGGTACTTTGTTGAGGTTAAGGTCACAGCCAGGGGACTGAAGCCTTCAGAATCAGATTCTTAGTGTGGTCAAAACCAGCCCATCATACATCCCTACCGTATAATGTCAAAGGCACATCCCTCCCCAGCGTCCACCCTTAAGACTGTCCCAAAGTACCGCCCAGTTAGCAAGTCCACAAGGACCAATCTCCATGCAAGCCTGTGTCTGTACTTCACCACGGTGTCTGGAGCAGTGCTCCCCAAACATCAGCGCACAGGAGTGAGCTGGGGATCACGTGAAGTGCGTTTTCTGACACAGTGGGTTATGTATGTGTGGTCCATCTTCCTTTATGTCAGGGTGCTGGGGGCAGAGGTACGCAACCAAGTTTAAGGTTTAAGGAAACCAAGTTTCCGTATCCACTGGGGAAATGATAAGAGTTATAATGGCGGTGATGATGCCAGTGACAATAAAAGCTAATATTTACTAAGCACTTTCTACATGCCAGGCCCTGTGCTAAGTGCTTTGCAGACATTATGACTCACTTAGCACCAAGAGAGCTGACGAAAATGAGAGTGATTAAAAGATGTTTAGAAAAAAGGGAAGACGTTATAAATTCCAGGATGTGCGGAAGGTCAACAGAGTGTCAACAGAGAGAGAGGACAATTCTCACACTGTCCCAGCCTAGGACGAGTTAGGAAGTTGCTAACTGCCTGATATTTCAGAAAGCATCCTTGGGCCAAGCAGGTCAATATCAGAGACCAGGTATATCAAGATATGCCCGCTGTCCTCTGCTGTCACCCCATGGCCCAGTGCCATCCAGGTTAGCCTCTGCAGGCCTGGCTCCATTCAGCTGCCCTGGGAGTGACATGGCCGGGTAAGGCGGGGCTTCCATTGGTGGGTCCTTCCTGTTCCGTCCTGAAATGGGCACACTGAGCGCTGGGCAGCTTATTCAAGGCTGCTCTGTCTGATGCCTCTCCAGATGTCCTCCGACATACAAGGTGTGTTCTGCTGCTGCAAATCACTTTACCTGTATGACATGGACACACTTCATATCCAGAGTAGCTCCTTTATTTGCTGTGACGTGGAGAAGGTTCAACAGCCATGAATTTTTCTTGGGCTGGGTCTTGGAGAGCTCCACGCCCAATGCTCTGCAGGAAGACTGGGCAAGCTGCCATTGAGGAAACCCAGCCTGGTGGACGGAGTCAGATGGTGTAGCTCTATAACTGCCGTGCAGAGCAGCAGTCCAGAAGCTGAACTCGGCCTGCAGACCCGTTTCATTCAACCCCAGAGTATTTTAAAATGTTTTAATGCCCTCCAGTTTGCCACGATCTAGCCATTCTTATCTTCCTATAACCAGCCCACGTTGAACATTTATATTACCCTCCTGTCCCTGGATGTATCTGAATTTTAGACCCTAAACTATAACATAAGATCACTTAAGCCTGTAATATATCAACCTCCATACAGTGATTCATAGCCCTCCTAAAATTTAAATGGTGAGATATCAGTATTCAAGCTTTCAAAACTACCAAAGTACTCCATCTTCACGAAGAGGTGGTGAGAAGCCTTAACACAGAATATATTTGGGTCACATAATATTTCTTCAGGATCCCTCCAGTTTGTTCATTCCCATGTGGGAAATTTCCTACTGAGTCCTGGGGGACAGAGGGGCAGGTATCAAACTCTCCACTTTGCTTCAAAGTCAAATTTTTTTAAAAAATTTATTTATTTATTTATTTGGCTGTGCCGCACGGCTTGCAGGATCTTAGTTCCTGACCAGGGATTGAACCTGGGCCCCGGCAGTAAAAGCACCGAGTCCTAACCACTGGACAGCCAGGGAATTCCCTCAAATCATTTTAATGATACAGTCTGCTCAGGCTTCGACAAGGAGATGATAACTCCTAATCAGCCCTCACACTCTCAGAGGCACCCAGCTCTCCATTTTAATAGAGCGTTCGGTTCCATATTCATCATATGCAGGTGCTGTAATAAGGGAAGCAATAACTGCTGAGAATGCATAGTGGCTTAGTGAGTCAGGGTATTCTGAATTGATATCATGCTCCATCACAGCGTCACAGAGACAACAACAAGTCTAGAAACTAGATCACAGAAATGGAGCCTGGAGGTCAAATAATGGGGTCAACACAATAAAGCATAGCCAGCAAGACCACAAGTGTCCTCGGGGAATCTCAGAGAAGTATTCAATGGAACAATGGCGGTCAAGCCAAGGAAGCAAACCCTGCTCTAGAGACGTCGAGGGGGCTGGTGCAGAGCCGACCCACTTGGTCTGGGGAGCGGTCTAAGCATCTGTCATGCTGGGGGGACCTCCTGGAGAAGAGCTGCTGATGCTCTTTTTTTTTTTTTTTAAAGCTATACTTTATTTTTTTATTTTATTTCCTTTTTGGCCACGCCATGCAGCATGCAGGATTTCAGTTCCCAGACCAGGGATCCCACCCACGCCCTCTGCAGTGGAAGCAAGGAGTCTTAACCACCGGACCGCCAGGGAGGTCCTAAGCTTCTTGCCCAGCTCTGCCATGCCTCTTCCCCACCATCAACAGACAGCCCCACATTCACAGTGGTTCCCCACCAGGATCCAGACACAAAATGCCAAGGAACAGAGATCATTTTTATAGACCTGGGCTCCCAGATATTTAGTTGAGTCCACGTACATAACTTTCCTTGCACAAGCATTTCCTTCTCTTCTGTTTTCCACAATCCCTCCTCCCATGTTTTCCATCCCTTCTCTTCCACCTCCCATTTTTCCAGTTTGAAGCCACTGCTGGCAATACCGCAATCTCTGGAAAGAGGCCAGGCATGACAGCACAGATCTCTGAGGCAGCACGGGATTGTGAAAGTCACCTCAAACTAGGATTCAGGAGATGCAGGTGACTGGCAGGACTGTCAAGCAAGCCCACCGGCCAGTCTGACGTACAATCAGAGGCAAAGCAGCTTTTCTGTACTGCGGAAATGCTACAAAAACTCTGGCCAGACACACAAATGGATGCACGATGGTTTAGACAAAAGAAACTGACTGGGGAAAACTGTTGGGCGGGGGATGGGGGGGGCGGGAAGGGGGGGAGGGAAGAGTATGAAAGGAACTAAGTTCCAGTTGGCTTTTGCCAGTTTTACCCCCAAAGAAATTTGATTAAAACTAAATGAAGGTTTCTGGCAGTAGATATCCAAATAGTTCCCCTGCTCACCTGTTTTAGAGTGAAATTATCTGGGAGTAAGGGGAACAGGGAGCAATTACATCAATAAATACGTTGTCCGCATTTAAAAAAAAGTAAAACTCCCCGAACAAACCCAAACCCACTGTAGATAAAAACGCACAATAGACTGTTTAGAAAAATTATGCTTTAGATACACTGATCTAAAAAAAAAAAAAAAAAAAAAAAAACATCTAAAGAACAGGCTGTTCTGTAGAACAGCTCGAGTTTCTGCCTGTGCTTTCATTTTAGAAAACAAATGCTCAGAGACTCCACAGGGGGAGGGGTTTAACACAGGGATTCAAACGCACAGAAAATGGCCACCGGGTTTTAGAAACCTGAACGCAACAAACAGGGGCACTCTGGGGACCTTCTGGGAACACAGGGCACTTACCTTTCACAAGAGTCATTGTCTAGAGGCAGATATAGCCTCTTTTTCCGATCAGTAACATAAATCATGGCCTCCAAAGTATTTGTTTGCTGAACGCCACAATGACTAATCACCCGACTTTTATTTTCCTCCCTGAGTCAGGAAACCTCATGGGGGGAAAAATAGGTCATTTTTAATGGAAGGTAGCTGCTAGGATCGGATGTAAGACTCCCGTTTAAGCTTCATAAAAGAGAAAAAATTAAAGGCCTCGAAAAGTATTTCCTAAAATAGTGAGACGCGCAAATCATCTTATTGGAAACGCCTATCATTAAATAGAAAAGAAAGTCTTAACACAGATCATTCGAACATGGTACAAAGCTCCTGAGTGATTTACTGAAAATACGTCGAAATACAAAGATGAACATTAAGAATATTAAATAAACAACAAAACAAGGTAAGAACTCACTTCGTAGTGCATATTCATTTAGAGAAAAACATGTTCTCCCAGGTAATTTCTGAGAGAACATTTCACTCTTTTTCTGTGCAAAAAGTCAACTTGCAGGGTACAGGGGCTAAAGAAACTCCAGAATTGCTAGACCCTGACAGGAAAAACTTTAAAGGTCAGGCTTTCTTTTCTTTTTTTTTTTTAAACCTGATTTAGCACAGCACCCGGGGTAGGCCAGTTCTCTAACATCTGAGTAAAACCCCATTCGGGGCTTCATTTCACTGCCACGTCATCCCTTTTTCCATGTATCCCAGCGCCTTCTGCTTCCTCAAAGCGGTCCTCCCACCCCTTCCCGTTTTAAAGCAAAGGTGGAATGTGCATTAGTGCAAAGGAAAGGGCAGAACACACAACAGGAGGAATCTGCAGCAGGCACCCGGGACGCAGCTGCTATGACTGGCTACTGCCTACCCCCATGAGCACCAAGGGCCACCCGAGACCCTGGCACCCCTGCTCTCCGAGTTTGGGTCAAGGACCACAAGACCAGAATAAATAGGTCTACGCAGGGACAGACCAGAATGCCGAGT
>NW_006771578.1:3680698-3681869 GCF_000442215.2 Lipotes vexillifer
ATGCCGAGTAGGTTTTGAAAACAGAAAATCCTCACTTTGGTCTAGAAGCGAATCAGCATTCTATCAGAACTAATCAGAAATCTCCATGCTCGCATGAAAAACGCCTATACGTTTGGGGAGACTGATTCTGAACGCCAGTCTCTCTTGCCTGGTAAGATAATAAATTCAGCTTTGTTTTTACTGAATCGCTGGTCTTATTATCTAGTGGTAATCAACTCTGCAAATAATCAGAAGTTGTTCTAACACACGAACAGGAAAAATAACACAAACAAAACGGGACCTAGAAACAACATCCAACTCACAAAGCAGGAAGTGGCAGCTCCTATCTATCTCACCTGGCACAAAGCCGGCCTTCAGGGGTTACTGAAGTAACCCCAGGATGTCCCTGTAGCATTTGTACAGCCACTGGATTTCTCATGACAACGGGGCACCCTGCGAGGAACACGCACACAGGCGTGGCCAGCAACGTTGGGTGTGCGAGCTGGGTCTTCCTCTTCATACTCCCCGAGAAAATGTTTCATCCCTCTCAAAACTACATTATTGTAGACCTTAGCAATTTTCATTTAAATAAGAGAGGGAAAATGCTTTAAAAAACAGGAGACAGCCTTCTGCCTCTCCCAGATTAAAAAGAAATGTTCTTCATTATCTTAGTTGACAAGAAGCTCAGGGCTTCGACGGGACGGAAAGTGTGCACTGTAGTGTCCTTTTAGCAATGTCTGTGAGAAGCCCAGCAGGCATGATAGGCTGCTCTCCCCAACAGAATAGTTGTGGAGTGCCAGTGCCTCCTTAGGCTTTGCTTACTGACTGCCACCTCCTGCTCTCCTGAAAATCTGCCTTAGGACAGGACCTACCTGTTTCTGCAGACAGCGTACTGGACGGGCAAGGGACACTGGCTTCTGTTCCCAGTTTGCCACTAGCGGTGTGACCCTGAGCAAATCCTATGACTTCCCTGCACTTCCGTTCCCTTATCTGGAACACAAAGAGGTTGGGCTAGTTTATTTCTAAGGTTCTTCCTAGCCATAAAATTTCAAACCGTGATTCCCTACCTCCCATTTTGTCATCTTTTGATTGATTCCCAGCCAGTAAAAATCCTTATTTCCTCCAAAGCAGACAATCTCTCTCACTCTTAAATTCATGCACTTTCCTCAAAAGCGTACGGGGGGGGGGGGGG
>NW_006771578.1:3682044-3683838 GCF_000442215.2 Lipotes vexillifer
AATGCAGGGAATACGGGTTCGTGCCCCGGTCCGGGAAGATCCCACATGCCGTGGAGCGGCTGGGCCCGTGAGCCATGGCCGCTGAGCCTAAGTGTCCGGAGCCTGTGCTCCGCAGCGGGAGAGGCCACGACAGTGAGAGGCCCGTTTACCGAAAAAGAAAAAAAAAAAAAGCGTATGGGGTAAAGGCAGAACCTGAGGTCTGGCCAGTACTAGTATCCCTGCGCGGACAGTCGGAGGAAGCTCTGCAATCCGGGACCCCTGGCATGCCTCAGACATAGAGTTACCATATGCTCGCTTCAGCACCTCTGCTTAGGGGCCTTTGCCATCATTGAGCCAAACCTTCTCCAGTTACAGCTGAGGAAATCAAGCCAGTAAAGTTACATGACTTTCTTTCCCAAGGTTGCACAGTGGGTCACGGGAAGAACTGCCAAGCCTCCAGTCCTGTCTCATACACGGTGGTCTTTTGACCTCTCCCCAGACCCCCTCCTGCAGGGCTCTGGGCTCCTTCCCTCGCCCCCTGTAGACTTCCTCAGGGTCTCAGAGGGTAATCAACAAACACTTATTGTGCACCTCTGGGCAATCCCCTAAGGAACTGTTTTAAACTTTCGAAGTGACAGAGCTACTCTGGGAACACTTAGCCCCACACAGGGACGGGGACAGCTATAGCAAGACACAAATCTTGATCTTATCCGTGCAGAAATCCATTGGTGTTTTCACTCTAAAAGAAAAGCCTGCAGCAGCACTTGGACGGCAGATAAGAATAGGTGACACAGATAGGGAAGGCCCACGAGGGTGGAGTCCCGATCTGATACCTGGCACATAGTTCATATTTGTTGAAGTAACTCAAGTTTGCACACTACCTTTATCCATTTGCTTCTTGTCAAAAATTCTGAGGTTACTGTAATACCAGGGACAAGGGTCTCTAAGCCACAATCAGAAACAATGATCTATTTCATAGTCTCACTATGTGGCTGGGGAAACTACACGGGGTGTGGAGAGAGGAGGCTGGACTTTGGAGCCAGATAAGAGCCCAGGGCGTGAAAATCTCATCTCTACAACATCTGCCACATGACCGAACCTCTTTGCCTCAATTTCTACCACACTGGGTTATTTGGAGATTCTAATAAGATGGCTGAGATAATGCACATAAGGTATAGAATGGACTTCATGAAACTCAGTTCTGTCTTCTCTCCTCAAGGGCTATGGGTATAGACGGAGAAACCCTGATTCTAGGCAAGGCTCCAGGACATTGGCATCCTGTTCCAAAAGAAGCAAACCATCAATGGAATGCCAACAACAGTTATAAAATGACTCAGTATAGTTTTTTAATAAACATATCCCCACTGAGTCATCCGATTTGTAAATTACGTACAAGGAACGTAAAGTGCAATTTAATATACACAAGTCAAATATGTTTTATATTCTCCATACATAGCTTAACACCACGCATGTTTATATGTCTCAATCCTTTCCTGTGAATAAGCAAAGAAGAGAGCTGGGACTAGGAGGGGAAAAAAGGATAAATTATTCTCTCATCTATAAAATGAGGTTGGGAACAATGTGAACTAAAAATTATATGATTCCAAGATGCGGAGAACAAAGGATATATAATGACACAGATGTTTATCAACCAGAAGACACAGAGTCAGATAGACAAATGCATCAAAATATTTTAATGGCGTGATTGTGCACTGTTACTGCCGTTAAATATATTATTGGTAACAACATTTAAAGTTACGCTATTTTGCAAACTCTGGGCATAGCGACAGGGTGTCACCACTTACTCTGTAGGGA
>NW_006771578.1:3683848-3692092 GCF_000442215.2 Lipotes vexillifer
AAAAGAAGATGATTTGGGGGCTGTATGTCACCCAGTACTGCCGTCGATATACCGCGGATGGCGATAGTGGGGTGTGATAAGACCACTGTTCCTTCACATCTGGGATCCATGTGTTTTTATCTCATTGCAAATATAATCCGTAAACATGAATAACACAAATGTAAGAATTTCGAGCACAGGCGTATCTTCACGGAATTGAAGTCAGCCTATCAAGTCTCAGGTTTACACCCTTCTTCTGCTTCCTAGAAACTGGCATTTGTTAACCTTCGTCACAGCGGTGCTTGTTTAAAATGAAGATTCTCAGGGGTCCCACCTGAAATTTACTGAATTCGAATCTCTGTGCTAGGGACCTGGGAACCTACATTTTAATAAATTTCCCAAGTGGATTCTTATCCGTACTAAACTACTGGTTACTTGAACTCTCACAGGATAGGTTAGCTATCGTGGGAGGTATGCTCTTTCCATGACAAAACTAACACACTAAAATAAATGATAAAGATAAGACTTTGGGTATAGATGAATATTATGCAAAAATATATATACCTAAAAAAAGTTTTAAGGGGAAGGGAATCAGCATTTATTAATTGCCTACTACAGTATAGATCCTGAGCAAATTATATATTACTCAATCTTCAAAATAATCCTATTTGAGTTATGAATGGAAAAAGTTAGGCTTAGAGAGTAACTTTTCTGAAGTCACAACCCTGGAAAATGGCCCAGCTAGGTTGTGAAACTAGATTTATCTGACCCCAGCCCTCTCATTCCATTGTACTAAGCTCATATGCCCATGAAAACACACACACACACACACTCTCTCTCTCTCTCTCACACACACACACACACACACACTCTCTCTCTCTCTCCCTCTCTCTCGTCATACAACAGCCATATGGTAAAAGGCAAAATACAAATTTAATTACTGTTAGAAACCTTTGCGTCAACAGAAATGTAGTTTTTAAAAAGCTTTCTATCAACGGATCGTCTTTGGTCGATCTGTTGACAACAGAATAAAGTGGATGACTACCATTAAAACCACATTTAACAGCCTGAATTTTAGTAATCAGAAGTGTGTTTTGGGGCTTGCAAGGATCAAATTTAACAGTGACTCTTCATTTGCGCAAGCTACAAATTTTTTGCAAATGAAAACACTTGATATTCATTCTGCAAGGAAAACACCAACAAAGGAAAGGAGAACACCAACAAATGTGTGATCTAGAGCTTGTCAAACCAATGGCCCTCCTGGGCCTCCAACCCTCCTCCTGCGGCTAACACTCCAGGCTCCCTCCTCTGGGAAACATTCTGCTTCTGGCTTCTGGAGCCCTGTTCTCTTGTTCTTCCTCTCTTTTTTTTTTTGCGGTACGCGGGCCCCTCACCGTTGTGGCCTCTCCCGTTGCGGAGCACAGGCTCCGGACGCGCAGGCTCAGCGGCCATGGCTCACGGGCCCAGCCGCTCCGCGGCATGTGGGATCCTCCCGGACCGGGGCACAAACCCGTGTCCCCTGCGTCGGCAGGCGGACTCTCAACCACTGCGCCACCAGGGAAGCCTCTCTTCCTCACTCTCTTGCCGGACTTTTCTCTAGGTCCTCCCTGGGTCCTTCTCTTCTCATAAGGCTCCACCCTCAAGCTTTGCTTCCCTACAGTCTCCCACCGGAAAAATCTCTTCTCTCACCTCTCAACTTTTTCTCACAACCCAGTGTCTCCCAAACTAGCCCTGGCCTTCCTCCGGGGGTACAAAGTCGCTGATCTTCTGGGGTACATCATACTTCAACACTTCAAACTCAACCCCTCTAAAATGCAGCCCCTCACCTCCTTCCAAGTATCTTCATGAGTGCCGCTGCTTTGGAAATCTCAGTGTCAACTTTAGCTATTTCTTCTCTACTCAGATTTCCAAGTGAGTAGATTGGAAATCAGATGTCAGACTGTGTCAATGTTTCCCTTCGTGTCTGTTCCTTTCCTGTTTCACTGCTATCACCCATTTCCGGTCTTCCCTGAGTTCCCCACAACCCTGCCTTTTCCTTGGTGGACTGTGGTACTTGTCTTAACTGGTCTCCCTGTCTCTGGTTTCTGCCCTGCCTTTCCTTCCGATCTCATAGTAGGTACTCGATAAATATTCGCTGTAACATTTATAGAACTCCTAGAAGTTTGCAAAGCACATTCATACTCAACATCTCCTTTTGGAGTTTCAAACGTTTTCCATTTGCAGCTTAAGTTTATTACAAGTAGCATTCAAGGCTTACAACCTGATTTCTGTTACTTAATGCAATCACTGGAGCTACCTCTAACTTTGTACCTTGTAAATTAAAGTAGCTCTTAAATTGCTTTACTTCTGAACATTCAGTGTCTTGTGCGGCCTACAAGCTAAAAGAGGAGAGCATTTCAAGTCAAAGAAAGCCCCCTCGCCAAACTGCTTTTTCCTCTGCCGACAGGTTAAGTGGACAAAGAAAAGGCCTCTATGTAAAGGTGACAGTAACAGCAGAATCAAAAAATTAAAAGAAATTCCTTTCTGAAGATTTTAAGATTTTCAAAAAGATTTTCCTACTTATCCAGTTGGAATCCTATTTATGGGTTAATCTCCAACATCCTTGCAGCCAATATTCTAGCACGTTAACCGAAAAATTCTAATAGTTGAACGATAATTCCTTGCTAAGAGAATGCGCATGACCGTTATCATGACTGTAAAAGCATAGTCATATGTTTGGTCTTGAATACCCAAGTAAGTGCCTTGTAGGAGCTCAATAAACATTTGTTGCATGAACAAATAAAGAAATGAATTCAGAGAAGCCCTTACTATTGTTTATAGATTGAAAGCGTATGTATTCACAAATGGATGGAAATGTATGTTAAATTTGAATAAAATGAAAAGTTGCATTGAAGGGCCAGAAGTATGATGTATCAACTACTCTGGTCTCTTCCGGATCTGCTCCAACTGACTGCTGGGGAAGCAGGTGAAGGGGAGAGGAGCTAATGTCAGGCATTGCCCACCTGACTCCACCTCTCTGGAGTTAAGGTTATAAGCTCCTAGAGGGCAAGCACTTTCCCTTGAACTTCATGGTGCTAGCATTGTGCTTTACATACTGAATGTGCATCCTAAGTGTGGTCTGAGATGCAAAGCCCTCTATGACCTGCCTGCATTTTCACATTTCAATCCTTCACATCTCTTCTTCCTCACTTCACAGGGTTATTGTGAGGAGTGAGTAAAAACACAGCACTTAAAGCCCTTAACACACTGCCTTGCACTCACACACAAAAGTGCTTGATAAATGGTAGTTGTTATTATCACTATCTGGGGCCCTGTCTATGCCTCAAAGGTGAAGTTTAGTGTTCTGGGCTGTCAATACTCATCTGTGCAAATAGTGTGTGTCCTGGGGACGGACTCTTCACGCTTGTATCCTCAGCGCCTAGCACGGTGGTCACCCTGCAGCAGGCCCAGAAGCTGCCTGTACGACTGAGCAATCGAGATGCGAGCCCCAGGCCTGTCCCCACCCAGCCCACTGGGTCTCTCTGAAAAGTCATTTAACCTCTCTGGGCCTCAGTGACGTCTGTGGGTCCTTCAGGCCTGAAGAAGAGACCTACAGAAGCTCCCATGACAGTCACTGACAGAACTGGAATGAGAAGCCCTTAGTTCCCCCTTCATGTCTCCTTAACAACAGCTCGCCTAAATGTCATTGTCACTTTGTAATCCCCAAACCTGGTGGATCGCTGGCAACAAATCATAAGCTCCTTGGGAGTGGTTCAGTCCCTCAGAAAAAACATTTCCTATTTCACGTAGAGTACGGAGAGATGTAAATTCAGTTACCTCAGTTAGAACAGAGCAGGCTTAACAGAGTTAGTTTCTCGTGCTTTGGAAGAAATCACTTGGAAATCCTTGGTTCTGAGTCTTCCATCTCCACTGCATCGAGATCTAAAAAGAAGAAAAAGAGCAGTGTCCCATAACTGGGTGCCAGGACTGAATATATCAGCAACAAAAGTGATTGCAATTAGCCTGTGTACCGAACACCTACTGTTAAGTAAAGCACTGGGCAAAGTGATTGACACATGCGACTTCATATAGTCCTCACAGGAGACATTCCCCCATTTTTACAACTACATAAAGAGGCTCTGAAAGGTCACAGAATCTATTCAAGGTCACAGAGCTAGTTTATGTTAGACCTGGGACTTAAATGCAGGTTCAACTGATTCCAAACCCTGGGTTATTAACCTGTTAGTCAGGGTTTAGAAACTTTTTGACAGTGACCCACCGTTTTTAAAAATCATGTTATATAAAATGAAGCCCCAAAGCCTAAAAAACAACGCTTACTCTTATTATGTGCAATGCACTCTGATATTTTCTAGTCTATTCTATTATTTTTTATATTGCATTATATATTTTATATCTTCAAAAAAATCCGGTAGTAAACCACTAAACTGATTTCACAATCTTCTAATGGGTCTCTACTCTTGTTGGAAAAACACTGAACTCAGAGATAGTACCTCACCAGAAGTTTCTCTGAAACCGCGGACTTAATCCTCCCGTGCTTTTTAACCATGAGAACCTGACCGAGCAGCTGAGCTTCATAATTAGGAGCAAACTCTTTAACCTTTAAAATATGTATAAAGCACCGTAATACGTATCATCCATAATGGATCCTTAGAAGAGATATTCAATTTGGGCCAAAGTCCAGAATGGAATTAGTCACTTACCTATAGCAGAGGAGTTATAAAGTGGCACCGCGGACAGACTAAAATCTCAGGTGATTTACAATATACCCTGCAAAGAAGTGGCTAACAGCGGGCGGTCGTGTTGTACCAATAGAAGAGACCTAACTACTGCCGAAGTAGAAGGCTGAGATTGCAAGCCCCTGGGGTTAGGGCCCTGCCTTTGCACGTCCCCTTCAATTCCAGGGGCTCTGGTGTTCGACCAAGGAAATGCTCAGGTTCCCGATGGGTGAGGACCGGGGTCCGAGTCGCAGTCCCGGAGAGGGGAGATGCGGCTGTTAGCGCACTTCCCGAGCCTGCTGGACTGGCGCCCGTCACGTCCCCAGCCCTTGGGTGCGCATTTGTCCCCGGCCCCCCGCCTTCCAGCACAGCCGCGCAGATGGGCCACTCGCTGCGGCGTAACGTGCCCGACCCTGCGGCTAGGCCCCCTCCCCCAGGGCGCGGGCCCGGGCGTCCCGGCACCTGCGGGCGCCGGGTCGCTGTAGCAGCTCGGCTCTCCGACGTCCGCGGAGCTCCCAGCCCTGCGCCAGCTTTCCCCTGCAGGGTTTCGAGGCTCCCTCCTGGGAGAAGAGGGGTCGGGCCGGCCGCGTCTCGCCCACCCGTCCCGCATACGGCCCCTGCGGTGGCACTTACAGGGCTCGGCCGCTGCCCCGCGAGCGCGTTCCCCGGGGGTCCATGGCGCTTCCGGACCCGCGAGTCAGGCCGCGGCGTCTCGCAGCACCGCCCAGAAAATGGACGCCGGCGGCTCGGCTCGGCCGGCCCGGCCCGCCCCCGGCGTGGGGATGGGGACGCAGCCTGGCCGGGAAGAGGGCTCCCCGGCCTTAGCCGCGGGCCGGATGTCGGAGCATCAACGCGCCCAGGACCCGGCCTCGGGACGCCCTACGACCCCGCGAGGCCTCAGGCCCAACCTGGGTGCGACTGGGGGCGGGGTGGGGGGAACCCACGACGGCTCCAGACGCCAGGAAGGGAGCAGCGGCCTCCGCCTCCCTCTCATGGGGGAGAACACAATTCAGAACCTGCCGCGAGGGCAGCCGAGTTAGGGGGTTTACGGCCACAGAGCCTAGTCACTATCAGGACCAGGCCTGGGTCCGCAGAGGGGTCCCTGGGTTCTGCACCCAGATCCCAGAGAACATCCAACCCTTGTACATTTAAGAGGCAGGCTTCAGAGAAGTCAACTGCAGTTTTCATTTAAATTCTCGGGAATCGAGTGTCACCTGCGCTTTCCCACGGCTGACAGGAGAGGCCTAGATTGATTTTCCTAACGTGCTATAAAAGCTAGTTCACGCAAAAGACCCGGGCCTCTTCCTGAAATAAAGCGCACTGACTGCCTGCTAGGATCTCTCGTCCAAGATTCAGGGACTGCTCATTGAGAAAGTATTTACTGAGGCCTGCCACAAACTCGCCCTGCAGAGGAGCTAGCAGCCTAGTGCTCTAATGTACAGGTTTTGTTTGCTTGTTTTCTACAAAACCATCCATGTTCCCTGCGTTTTGGTAGTAGGAGTCTTATTTTAAAATTTTCTTTTGAAAAGATTAATTCCCAGGTTACAATTTATAAAGGATAAGAAGTAGGTTCTTTGCACGCCTTACATCCTGTTTTTAGCTTGGAATACAGCGTACACAATTCTGCATCCTAGTTCCTGATCACGTTTTAAGATTGTGATCATTCTGATGAATAAAGGAGATTCCAATATTGCATACAAAGCGGTTAAAACATTTTAATAATCACAGAGAAATATACTGACCTAAAGTCAAATTAAAGCATCATGTAATTTAAAGACAGGGTTTTGAAGGTTGATAGATTGGGCAACCTGCACACACACGTACACTAGCAGGTCGCAACCTCCTCAAAGCCAGTGCCCTTTATTCTTTCTCCGTGGGCCACGTTCAGAAAGAGCTATTCCACTAAACTGCATTTATTAACTGATGATTCATCTTCGTACTTAAAAAAAACCAACAATCCTGCCATGTTTTTGTATACGTAATTGCCAATCAGAGCTACAAAACCTGAGCGAACACGTTGTTAATCATGGATTCCAAACTAAGGAAATCTGTGGTCTGATTGCAAGTTTATGTGTTTCCACTGAGGCTTTCAGGAAAACTAAGGCATGGGGATTAGGAACTTCTAGTTGGGAAGTGCCAGTATGAGGTGCTGTTCTCTGTGCTGCCCAGCGACTGGAAGGTGGGAGGTGGTAGAGTGAGGCAATTTGGCCTTTGGATTCTGCCTGCCTGGGTTTAAAGCCCAGCTTTGTCAATTACAAAGCTACTCACTGTGTGACTTTAGGCAAGTTATTTAACCTCCCTGAGCCTTGGCTTGCTCATCTGTAAGATGGGGCTGATTTTCATATTACGCTTACCTCGTAGGGCTTTTTGACAGTTAAATGGGATAACACGCGTGAAGCATCTGCATACGGTTGTCGGTGCTTGAGGTCAAGTATTCAGAGTTCTAAGTTCCTACCATCCAAGCAGTAAGAATCGTAGTTCCCATATGTAAAGCAACTTTTATACCATGGAAATTTTCCATGGGTAGGCTGCCAGGGTCACATGGGGAGTGACATAAAGGGATTTTAAATATAGGTCTGACTTCACTTTCTGTGCTGCTAACATGTTTCAGGTGGTACCTTGATCAGATGCTGTCAACAGCTTGCTAAGGGTGAAATCGGCTCTGGCTTTCCTAAGAGGCTTAGCAAGTGAATGGCTCCTTACATCCACTTTGGAATTCATAAACAGTGGCATTTCTTTCTCACTAGGGCCAAATGTTTCTCCAAAAGCGAATCGATTTCCCCTAAATTGTTATTATAATAACTAAAATATCACGGCAACAGTTTTAAACACCACAGCCTAAAACTTACATAATCAGACTGTCCTTCAAAAATTTCCACCCTTCCTCATAACCGGTCACAGATTCTCTCTCTTAATCATTCTTCTTAGTATGGGGAATTATCTGGAAATTTCCAAGAACGTCCCAACTTGTCATAATTTTATTCTTTTCTGTAAAAATTTATTCCTTTCAAAACAACTAAATGTGATATATTTTTATGTCCTTATAATATTTTTCATTTCAATGCATTTGCAAATAAGAAAAAAAATATCCTAAGACTTTTAAGATTCTCTCCCCTCTTAAATTTCTACTATTCTTCAACATCTCCACAGCATGGCCCCTGATCCTTTTCTAGCGGCCTTTTCCAGGAAGCTGTCCTTGATTCGTACCTCATTTCATTTAATCCCCACATGATTTCTGTTATGTTACAACTGCCTGTTTCAGCTTTCTGATTTAAGACTCTTGGCCAATTTATTTACTGCCCCCCATCTTTCTCTTTTTTAAGGTTTCAATGTTATCATCATATAGGAAAAAATCTAAAGTGTGTCCCTTTGAAACCACTTGCTTCCTTTGTTTCCCACCATGAGTTAGGAATCTGTAACTCATTCTGCCTCCCATTCTTCACACACTATTAATTTAATTTATTGTTTTACTTCTCTCTTCCCCTCATCCTGGGTACTCACCAAGTTCTGTCGCTTGGCTCCCTCTTATAGGGCTGCTTCTCTCTTTCCC
>NW_006771578.1:3692158-3711935 GCF_000442215.2 Lipotes vexillifer
TCTTTCCCTTTAAGCATTTTAAGAAAGTCCCTGTCCAAATCATCTTCTCTAATCTCCACTACGTTCCTGAAAAGCCTCCTGTGATGTCGTGTTGAGAAGTCTACCAAGGGCCTTGCAGAGGCAGTGTGTAGAATGCAGGTGGCAGCTTCCCGCCCCTGGGAGCCAGGCAGGAAGCAGTAGGAACTGGGGCCTACAGGATCATTCATGTCCCACCTAAATGGGGAATGGGGTTGTCACTACCCAGCCCCAGACCAATTGTTGCCAGGTGGTAATGCCAGATCTGCAGAATTTTCCAGTGAAGCCCAAATCAGGATTTTTATATAAAATATATTCTGTGTCTTGATCAGGTCTCTAGCTGTAATGACCACTTTACAGAAAGTCTCTGAGACAGAGGAAAATGTAAAGCAGTTGGGGGGGTGGTGGTGGGATGAACTGGGAGATTGGGATTGACATATATACAGTAATATGTATAAAACAGATAACTAATAAGAATCTGCTGTATAAAAAATAAACAAATAAAATTAAATTTTAAAACAAAAAAAACAGCACCAAGGAATGTAATCTGAAATTTCCGATTTGGGGAAACTCTATGAGTCAAATTGTTTCTTCAACAAAATTTTTATGACAATAGCAAGGATGAAAGAAAGAGAGGGAAGGAAACCTATAGATTAAGTGAAATTTAAGGGAACATTAATTGGACTGTATGGACCTCATTTGGAATTGTGCTTTGAACAAGTTTTGTTTTTTGTTTTTTGTTTTTTGTTTTTTAAATGACCTAACTGGACAAATCTGAATGCTGACTATGATATTTGAAGTTATTAAAGAATTATTGTTATTTGTTGGTGTGATAATGATGCTGTGGTTCTTTTACTTTTTCTTCCTTTTTTTTTTTTTTTTTTATATAGCAAGTGTGTACATGTCAATCCCAAACTCCATAACTCTCCCTACCCCAACGCTTCCTCCCTGGTAACTGTAAGTTCTCTGTGAGTCTGTTTCTGTTTTGTAAATAAGTTCATTTGTAAAGCGATATCATGTGGTTATTTTTCTTTCTTACTAATCGACATTTTTTTAATGTATTTTTTTTAGGATTCCATATTTTTAAAACTTTTTATTTAGAACTATTTCAGAGTTATAGTAGAGTTGCAAGAATAGTACCAAAAAACTATATACACTCCAATCATATCTTTTTAGCTTTTTTTTTCTTGAATCATTTGTAAGTTGCAAACATTCTCTTCCACACCTAAATACTTTAGCATTTATTTCCTCAAAAAAAAAAAAAAAGCATTTTCTCTTAGTATCCTTGTCTTTTAGAGAATCATACTAAAATATTTAGCAATAAAGCGATATGATCTGGGATTTGCTTTAAAATAATACAGGAGAGGATTTACATGAAACAAGATCGGCCAGCCATTGAGAACTGTTGAAGCTGGGCGAGGACTGTACAGAGGCTCATTAAACTAGCTTTTTCATGTTGTACGTGTGTTTAAGATTTTCAAATAAAGTTTTAAAAGATTATGTTAATGAAAGACTTTAAAATGATATCAAATGCTTATGATATGATATTAAGTAAATAAAAAAAGATACAAAATTGTTTATATTATCTCAACTATTAAAAAAATCGCCAGGCATAGATAAAGGACTGAAGGAATGCACGCCAAAATGTTAACATTCTAAATTAATTCAAAGTAGATATATACTACTTTTATAATTAGAAGTAAAAAATACAATTCAAAGAATAGAAAACAGAAAGTTGGCAATGGATTCAATTAAAATTCTTGTTAGAAGTCAAACGAAGTACATATATGGGTTGGACTGACCAATGGGCCCCCAGTTTGCAGCTTTTGACTTAGAAAATGGGTCCACAAACTACGTCCTACAGGCCAATTTCGCCTGCCACCTGTTTTTGTACAACCTTCAAGCTGAGGATGGTTTTGACATCTTTAAATGACTGAAAAAATAAATCAATAGTAAAATAATATTTCATGACATGAAAATTAAATGAAATTCAAATTTCATTGTCCATAAGTGAAATTTTACTGGGACACAGGCACGGCCAATTGTTTCTGTATCTATGGCACTATGTGTGTATATATATAAAATATATATAATTATTATTATACTTCATATTATATATTAGTATGTTTTTAATGTCATCAATAAAGAGTTCATAGAAATTTATTTTCTTTGTTGTTATATAAATACCTACATATCATCCTCAGTTTTGCCTTGATCCACAGAGCCTAAAATATTTACTATCTGGTCCTTTACGGAAAAAGTCTGCCAACCTCTGGCTTAGAACTGGGCTTCCCACGTGACCTAAAAGCACCTTGGTTTAGCAGAAAGTGCCCTGGACTGGGAGTTAGGCGTGGCCACTTAACTCTCTGAGTGACCTGGAGAAATCAGAACTTCTCCGGGCCACAGTTCCCTCAATGACAGAATAAAGTGGGTCTAAGTTTCACACAGCAACTGAAGTCTATGCTTTACGTTCCCGTAAGAGCTAAGCAAGAAATACCGGCTTAAGAATATTCCATTGTATATATGTGACTCAGCCATAAAAAGAAACGAAATTGAGTTATTTGTAGTGAGGTGGATGGACCTAGAGTCTGTCATACAGAGTGAAGTAAGTCAGAAAGAGAAAAACAAATACCGTATGCTAACACAAATATATGGAATCTAAGGGGGACAAAAAAGGTCATGAAGAACCTAGGGGTAAGACGGGAATAAAGACACAGACCTACTAGAGAATGGACTTGAGGATATGGTGAGAGGGAAGGGTGAGCTGTGACAAAGTGAGAGAGTGGCATGGACATATATACACTACCAAATGTAAAATAGATAGCTAGTGGGAAGCAGCCGCATGGCACAGGGAGATCAGCTCGGTGCTTTGTGGCCACCTAGAGGGGTGGGATAGGGAGGGTGGGAGGGAGGGAGATGCAAGAGGGAGGAGATATGGGGACATATGTACATGTATAACTGATTCACTTTGTTATAAAGCAGAAACTAACACACCATTGTGAAGCAATTATACTCCAATAAAGATGCAAAAAAAAAAAAGTACCAGCTGATGGCAGCATTACGTGCTGGTGTGCCAGCAGGGGCGGTGCTCCTGGAGACCAAGGAATTCAAACAATCAGAATATCCACTGGGGATGGTTTACCAGGCACTCAGACCAGGGCCTGGAAAGGTGGGTGAAGAGCAAGGAAGACAGGCTTTGGGGGCCCCAAAAGCAGAGCAGCACACCTGTGAGGGCAACATGACTTTGGGCAAAAGAGTTTCTAAAGTCTGCTGCTTAAAATGGGTATTTTGGGTCTATCTCCAGGCTGAGCTTTGTGGAAAACCAAAAGCATTTGGTCACAACCCATGTAAATATCTGCTCATTTAAAGTTTAACCCAGCTCTAGTCAAGTGATGGCAGCAGGGCTGGGGGGTGGTCTCTGGCATCCTCAGCATGTAGAATAGGAGCCTTGGGATAGAGACTTCATAAGCTTCTGGGATAAATCACCCTTAAGGATGCCAATCTGTGGGCTTTTCATAACAGTCAACGTGGGACAGTTAAGCCCTAAGGCCAACATTGCGGCCGAACCAGACAGAACATGAGAGCACCCGGTCCCTACACAGCAGGCCCGCAGCCTCCAACTCAGGGGCTCTCCCAGCCTCATTTTACTCGTTGCAAACCCTCCCACTCCTCCCTTGTACCCCACGCCCCCAGCTTCAGGGTGCAGCACAGCAGCCTGCCTCCTGACTGCCCGCTTTGTTCCCTCTTTCTGATTTTCCGCACACCCCTCCCCGCCTCCTTGCTGCCCTCTCCCCACTTTCCCTCCTAGATGGCCCTTCCACAGTGTTTCCCCAATATCCTGCATTTTCTGATCTTTCAGTGATGCCCCTCCCTTTCCCCACTAAAGGTCGCCTGCTTCCCTTCCACAGCTCAAGAAACAAGAGAAAAGGGGAAAAAATTACAAGGGCACTGCCGTTCTGGGATTTAACCACATTCTCAGCTGGTGGCTTTTGTTTTCTCCTCTCACTGACTTGTAAGGCCCTCGGGGCAGGGACTCTATGTCATGCTCAGTGCTGGGGAAGATGGGCAGGACTGTGAGGCCTTAATTAGAGTTAAGGCCTCAGACAGGGTAGAAGATTTGAGCAGGCCAAAAAAAAAAAAAAAAGGAATTTCAAAATATCTATTTGGTAGCAATGACCAGGGGGTAAGGAAGAGGTTTGTTTAATCATATAAAAAAAATCATGAAAGTCTTCACAGCATTTTATGAACGCAGAAAAAATATTTATACTGGCATTTTAAAAACAAAACTGAACCAGAAAAGCAATTATACCCCAATAAAGATGTTTAAAAAAAAAAAACAAAAAAAAACCAAAAACTGAACCAGAAAACAAACTTCCTCCACAGGCCAAATATAGTGACTGTAGAGCCAAATGCTAGTCTCGAACCCTGAACAGGAATAGCTGCAGAAGCAAGAAAGTCATTAAAGGAAAAGATGCGAAATGAATTACAAGATCAAAAGAGCCATTTTCTGGTCAATGAGATGTTTGGGCCATGGCAGTGCCATGCTGGGATCACCTAACAAAGACAAGGGCTTTGGCAATTGGTCTTTGGTATTTTTGTGTGTGTGTGTGGTACGCGGGCCTCTCATTGTTGTGGCCTCTTCCATTGCGGAGCACAGGCTCCGGACACACAGGCTCAGCGGCCATGGCTCACAGGCCCAGCCGCTCAGCGGCATGTGGGATCCTCGCGGACCGGGGCACGAACCTGCGTCCCCTGCATCGGCAGGCGGACTCTCAACCACTGCGCCACCAGGGAAGCCCCGGCAATTGGTCTTTGATTTACCTGCTTCCCACAGAAGCAGAACAGCCAGCAGGGAGACCCCCCACTGTCTGTCAGGGAAGGTGAAAAAGCAGAAGCATCTTGCCTGCATCACGAATTCAAATTTTTGCATTCAAGGCCTTCTCAACTTAACATCTGCTCATGAATGCGAAAGAGTGGCAACCGTTATGGAGGTCACCTGCTAGGCCAGGCAGACCAGCTTGGAGAAGGGCAGCCAGACATACGGTGGCTTATTAGGAACCAAGACACTTTGGGAAGGTGATTGAGAATGAGACACAGAGCCCCAGGGAAGAACCATCTTTTCCATTGGTTGAGATGCCCCCAAACTGAAGGCTAGTCTTCAGGAAACAGTATAAAAGGCCACTAAGAGAGCAGCATGCCATTCATTTCTTTCTGGAACAGAGAGGATATACAATTGTACCTGTCCATACACGCCCCCTAGCCTCTTGAAAGTGGACGTGAGCTTCACAGGGAATTTCGTGTCACATTTCCATTCTGCCTGGGTTGTAGTGGTGCCTGTCACACAGTAGATGCTCAACAAATATTTGAAGAAGTGAACTGAACAGTTGAAGCCCCTCCCCACTGATGGGCAATATTCTACTACAAAGAACTAGAACATTCTTCATCCAGTGGAATGTTTTATGGCTAGTCAAAACCAAACAAAGTGTAAGGAGTCAGCCAGGCCACTTCTAACTTGTGATAAGCAAAGCCCACTAAATTGTGGATCAGTGTTAGAAGGTGCTTCTGAAACACTGAGAAGACTTTGAAGGGTCTTATGGTTTCTAAGGTGTAGAGCAAACCTATCCCTTTGTTCTTGGAGCTTCATTAGCAGACGAACCTAAAAGGCATGAAGGAGTTCTGGTTCTGAAGAATTTCCTTAGTATTATTTGTTCAAATAGCGAAAGAACACTCCAAGCAGTGAGGTCTTTAGAAAGCCACCAACAGAGTTCTGCAGAAACTGAAGCGTTTGCGGTGTCAGAGGTCAAAGACAATTTACTGGCAAGGTGGGAGAGACCCTTCCACCTCTTGCCTTTGAAAACAAAAATTAAAGGAAGGCTCTCTCAATGTTTTGCCACGAATTGAAGTTCTGGAGTTCTTAAGAAAAATAAAGCAACAGGCTTCCCAGAAATTTCCTTGCTCCGGGATTCCTTTCTTCTGTGGATTTCTTGGGCTAGCACTGAATCTGTGCCCAAATTTCAATACCACCTAGGACTGCAAAGTCCAGAACTTCACTGCACCTTCTGAGGCCGTGTTGCGGTGGGTCTGGGTCAAAGGCAATGACTCTGCTGGCACTGAGTCCTGGGAATTTGACTAAAACCAACCATACGGGCCTGGCCTACCGTCTCGCTTCAGGGGAAGCTTGCCTAAGTCAGGCTCAACGCACCAAATCCTCAGAGCTGGCTCTGATATAACAGCAGTTACTCGTAGAAAGGAGTTTGTGGTCTGAGCATGAGCACCCCGCTTCCTGGTAACGCTCTCCATCAGCCCTTCCCCTGTCTGCATCCATGTCACCATCCAGGTCTCCACCTAAATACCACTCCTCCGGAAGGAGTTCCCTGGCCAACCATTCTAAAGTTGCTCTTCGGGCTTCCCTGGTGGCGCAGTGGTTGAGAGTCTACCTGTAGATAAAAGGGACGCGGGTTCGTGCCCCGGTCCAGGAAGATCCCACGTGCCGCCGAGCGGCTGGGCCCGTGAGCCATGGCCGCTGAGCCTGCGCGTCCGGAGCCTGTGCTCCGCAAGGGGAGAGGCCACAGCGGTGAGAGGCCCACGTACCGCAAAAAAAATAAAATAAAATAAAGTGGCTCTTCACCTCTCAACAACACACCCTTGTTTTTTAAATTTTTATCTTCTCTTTCTCCTTTGCACTTGTCTTCTCCAATTAATTGTTTACATATTTATTTTTGTGCCCCTGGCCCCTACCACTCCACCACACTAGGGGTGGGTCTATGAGAGGCAGGACCTGGTCCTTCCTGCTCATTACTATACTTCTAGCCTTTGGAATATGCCTGGTATGTAGTACGTACTCAATATATTTGTTGAATGTTTAATTACCAAGAAAGCCATTAAGAACAGCATTTCCCTTGGAAGGGAGCTGCTAGAATGAACCGTATGGTACCAAGGAACTCAAGGCTTAGCGTATTAAAAAGAAGATCGTCTTTCTAGATCCATCTCCCCATATCAACCAGCCCTAAGATGTGATCTGGGTACCCATTTCCTCTATGGGGAATCCATGGAAATTACTGAGGTAGATCAACATCCCTCTAGTAGCAAGAGATGCCATCTTGGTAATCTCACTGAATTAAGGCTTGGAAAAACAATTCCTATTCTCCGAAAAAAGAGTTGAGAATTTTAGACTACAAATCATTCAGGCAGAAAACCACAGATTTGCCCATTTTGTTTTGGTGGGAACAAGGCAGTTGTTTGCACATTCTTCCTGTCGCACCTGCTCTGGCCTGCCCAGTGTAAACACCTTAGCCAAAAAGTATAAATGGGTTAAGCACTGCCTTTTTAACAATGAGAAGGGATAAGTGCCATCCTCTACGATCGGCAGGAAATCCAATGATAATTGTAAATGGGTAAATTTAGAAAAGCTTTGTGCCTGGTGAAATATGAAGGCAAAGCATTAAGACGAAACACAACAAAGTAATAAATAATAATTATTCTTCCATTCACTGGTCTATTAATTACAATGACAGTGGTACAGTATACTTCCCAACAGTCTTATTTGGCTTTCAAGCTCCTTGACTTGTGTTTAAAATTCTTTTAGGAGAGGCCAAGAGCAACATAAATGAATAATGCCACAAAAAATCATGAGGTATGAAAACCTATAAGGTAACACAACCATGCTTGAGTTAAAAACAAAAGGATCGACATTTTACAGAGAAGAAATACACTGTTGAATCTCTCAGGCATTCAATTGTAGGGTAAAACAATTCCATTGAATCCATCTAATCTTGTGATTAAGATTCAAATGGGTTCAAAATGATTAATTTGTACCGGCCTATCAAAATAGAAGACATTGAGTTGTAATCTTTCCGAACAGCAATAGTGTTTTAATTACAAATGCTGGGCTCATCATTTGCTCAAGAACGAGTGACAATTAGCTTGATCCTACTGCAACTGTTAATGCTACTGATACTAAAATAAACAGGCAATGCTGAATCAGGGTTCCAATATTTCCCTTCAGTTTACGATCCTCTGATTGATGCTATATGCAAAATGTACTTAGTCTTTTTAAGTCACAGGCAAGAAGGAAAATGGCTCCCAAACAGCAAAAAAAAAAAAAAAAAAAAAAAAAAAAAAAAAAAAAAAAAAAAAAAAAAAAAAAGGTATCGCAGGAAGGATATTTCATGGCAAGCCCAGAGAACAAAATCACTGTGAGATGAATCATGTTCTAATATATTGAACCAGAAAAAAAACTCCAAGCAAAATATTTAAGTTGGCCTCAAAACAACAATACAACAACAACAACAAATCTTTAGTCCATTAGAGGTTTGATTTTATAGACAGTGCTTTGGAATATTAGACAAACTGCTAAGATAAAACAACTATTTACACAGATGGTTCTGCAGCTCAATGTTCTACATACTGGAGCAAACGTCAGGGAGGTTTTGGGTTTGGCAGCATCTCCCTCCTAACACACCTACAAAGATGGTTGCACAGAGGCTCCATGTGCACTTATAGTTGGGGCTGGGGTGGGCTTGGGTTTGGGTCCTTCTCTACTGAGAGCTCGGAGGTTACCAATGGAGGGATCAGGTAAAACAATAGCATAAGCATTTTCTGATTCTCAGAATTTCTGAGATATCTATTGTTTCAGTGGCGCTGGTGAACTCGTAATAATGAAACTACACCTTTGCACACAAGCCTTGACCAGCATTCTGGAGCACATGACAAAGGAAACCTTAATTTTGAAAGTGCTGAGCACAAAGGGGAAAAGAAAAAGCTCTTACTGTGCAAGGTTTCTATGTATAGAAATATGGCTTAATTTTTAAGGCTTGAAGACCGCATTTATAAACGTCTAAAACCAGTTCAGACTCTACATGAGAGGAAAAAGAACTGCAAAATTTTCATGAAACATTTTTTTTAAAGACTATCTTTTGCATATCTGTTACTGCATTTTAAAATAAGATGTGGTTACTAAAGAAACAGGTTCTGGCCCAGTGTTAATTTGAAACTAAAATATATTTGAGAAGTTAAGCTCAGAGGAAAGAACCCATGAATTTATTTTGAAAAGTGCTAGAATTTGGTGCTTACAGAACCACAGCTGTATGGTTTGCAATGAACCATTCTAGGGACTCTGTTTCATTCAGTGAGGCTATTTTTCTTCTAACAGAGCCATCTATATTTAACATTTCCCCCTTTAAAATTGTGATTCCTCATCTCCCCAAATAATAGATATACAAATAATGCACTTATTCTTGTACATGATCTAAAATTGATTTTGGAAGCCTCTAAGTTTTTATTTTCATCTCTCATATAACACGTTTAAAGACCGCTCCTTAAAATTTAAATATTTTAAATGTTTCTTATTAAGCTTATTTGCGCTGTTCAAAATTATCTCCAGAAACCCATTTATTTTTAGTTTCAAGCTAAAATGGAGCTGAATCCACAGACTTTTCAAAAAATTCTTTTGTGGTCTAATGGCGCCACACCTATCATATATAAGATTTTTTAGGAGGAATCATCTCACTTTTATAGCAGAATCATTTTATAAGTTTATAAAAGCTATATATTTGTATAGTATCTGAATAGGAAAGGCCATCCAACTGAATACCCTCCCCTCCCAATTACAACTGTCTTATTTAATTTGTTTTAAAAGTCATATTTTAATCTATTTAATGTTCTTGCTACATGGCTCAAAAAAAATCTATAAAACATGCAAATTTCAACCTACCTGTATGTATCACTTAATGCAGTGCTAGCATCACAAGACATTCAGCCATTTTTATGTAAAGCGATGGAGACCAACTGATTTCTCCGTCTTCTTGCTCTCAAGTTTTAGATGCAATTGTCACACACACACAAAACCATACGCAGAACAGCTTGAATGTACTGTGATCACGAGAACTGAATTTATCAACAGGAAAACAGGTTTGAAAAAAAGAAGTTTCTCATCCAAGGTTTCTCTGAGGCTGCAACCAAGGAAGTGGCGTGTTGAATTTTTTTCCCTTCCTCCTCTGAGAGTTCAAAGCCTGGAGCTGACCACTGCAAAGGCCACTGTCACATCTGCTGAAAATCAAACCACTGATACCAGTACTGAAAATACAAATTTGAGAACCAAGTTGTTTGTACACCATGAAGTGCATAAGAGTTAAAAATAGATTCCACCTTGCCTCCTACCCGCATAATAAACATGTAAGTTTCAAGTGTTTAATTTGATATTCACATTAATTAACAATACAACATACATTATTTAAAAGACAGCAAATGCAAGAAGAAAGGGGAGACACCATCTGGTAGCAGAGTTTTGTTGTTGTTTTTGTTTTTAGGGTTTTTTTTTTTTTTGGCTTTGTTAAAAAAAAAAGGTAAAATTCTATTTTGAATGTGATGAAAAGCAAACATCCAGAAGCAAATGAATCGGAGCTGAAAGGTGATGCTGAAATAGCTAAGGCTGTAATGAGGCAAAAACAAGTCTTCGCTACCAGATGATATGGCATCCCGAGCATTTACATACTCACATCTGAAATACTAGGCAACGTGTAATGAATTCTATACACAGCATGCACACACAGCACAAGCACGGCTAATCCTGCCTGCCATCTTAGGCTCGCAGAAGCAAGATACGCACTGCAGGCAGCACACGAGCACTGGGGAAGGAGGAGGCAAAGGACAGCTCACCTTAAATGCAGTGTCTGATTAATGTTGTAAGTGACATTGCATATCAGCCTCAGAGTCTTGGTTCAACTGGGTAGGAGGGAACAAAGAAAAATGTCATCAACTGGTGATGCAAGATGAGCCCAATCACTAAACACTGTTTAGCAAACTCCAAATTCTGCAACCAGACAGTAGAAGGCATTTCATACAGTTCAGCAGAGCTGCTGCACAATGAATGTGCCCTTCTGCTTCTGAGAATCAAACAATCCTTTTGCTAAGGAAGAAAATAAGCTGGAATGAATACTGTCACATCTTCTTGAAGAAAGCTTTCAATACAGTATGTATCTGGTTTGGGATGCATTTTATAGACTGTTAATTTCATAGAATGGCTAGCAACAATGACAAACACAAACCTTTTAAGCTACTGCAAAGTAAAGAATAATATTATAAAGGGTGTAGCATTTCTAGATTATTTTTCAGAATCCTAAATGGTGCCGGCAGGCTTGTGGAAGAATGCATGATCAGCTGTCTGTATCCGTGCTATAACCTCTAACCACAAGCCGTGTAAATGTATTCTGCTAAATGTATCTGCAGTACAGAACGGCAGATACCTCCCCAGTCGGAATGGTATTAAAATGTGAATGAATTTGCTTAAACTTAAAAGCAGGATAAAAGCACTTACAGAAAAATAAACTGATGCTGAGTTCCTTTCGATGTATAGCTGACCATCACGAACGATAAAATAAAAGCTGTCCTTAGGACACTGACCTAAATAATGTTAAGTCTTGCAACAGCATATACTGTACTTGCTCAGAACCTAGGAAATGCAAAATGATTTTTCTCCTTCCTCCTCCTCCAAAAGCTAGAACGTAAAGTAGCAAGCCATTAATAGGAATACCAAGAGGCTTTGTGTATATATATTGTACATAGTGTAAGGGAAGAAATGGTGTTGAGCTGACATGCAATGTTTCTTTGTTTTACTTTGAGGCTTAGCTACGCTCCCATGATGACATTGACATCACGGAGGTCAGGGCTGACACTGGGGTGCTATCTGTTTTATGAGTGAAATGTTTTCCGAAAATTAAATCTCATCTACTCAAACACCGAATTTCATGTTTTCTTCAATATCCCCTCCCTACTGCCGCTGCTCAAGATTGATGGGCTTTACTTTGGCTGTATGTAATAAATTGGAATCACCTTCTGTAGAGACTCCAATACATAATCGTAGGAATTAATTTTTTAAACAGAAAACCTTCAAGAATTCTTATACATCCCCTTTCAATCTTTCCTATCAACACACACACACGCGCGCGCGCGCGCACGCACGCACACACACACACACACACACACACAGACGAAGCTCAAATTGCAATGAAATGTTTAACATGTGGAACAAAAAATGTGGAAAGAGCTGCTTATTCAGGATTTTGAAGAAATGCCTAATAAGCAAAGACTGTTTTGCTACAAAACCAGTGTCACCATGTTCCCAAAGAGAGGAAAACAGAATAGCTTGCTAGCAAAATTTCCTCCAGATCCTGCCGGCAGGTAAAAATCAGAAAAGCATTTCATTTACCATGCTGTACAAAACACGAAGTCTTTTATTTTTAAGGAAATGGAACAGATTCTTTTCTACTCTTTCTTCAGCTACAAAGAAACCATACCCACCCCCAGCCTTAGATCCTGGACATAAGCCAACATTTTTAGAAAATGTTATGAGACTGATTTTGAATATATAATACATACGTTTTTCTCCTTATTTCTCCAAAAGTCTTTAATTGCCTATTGCATCACTAAATATGCTAATGTTAATTAATTTTAACACGTGCAAAAATGAATTAATCTTTTCTGGGGTTGCCTCTCTCTTCTATAAGAACTGGCTGCAAATAATCAGGTTAGCAAAACATTTAAGTTGCCCAGAATTTTTTTAAAGGAGAAAATGTATTTGAACATCTGAACTTAAGTACTAGGTTTCACAGCCAGATCTTTTGTTTCTAGCTCTCATTCTGTCTCCTTCCACCGAACCCAAGTGATTTTTTAGCTCAATGTGTGGAAAGTATCCAGCCCACCTCTATCCCGTACACTTTAGAGTCTCTGAGCTGGGTTGTCCAGATGGTCGGTCATACCTGAACCACTCCGAGCCCTCTTCGCTTTGGAGCACATCTCTCTCCCACAACTATTCCAGAAATAAACGTGGCTTTAACGGAAACAGTAGCTCCTGGTCTAGCCCCGATGGTGGACCCATCTTCCCCGCCCCCACCATCATTGCTCTATGAGCTCTGGTTAGCATTGACAGCGACAGAAAATTAGGATGGAGTATCCCTAGGCTAATTCCTCCTTCACCATGGAGGCTGAGAATTAGTGAGCCTATAACGCTCAGTTGCAAGGTACCAATTTAATATATGGTCATCTATAAAGCAGGGTCCTTAAAGTGGGGTTGGAGGAGGTTGAGGTGAACACTTAGACATTTGATGCCCTTGGTGTCTGTCCAGATAGTCCTCATTAGTAACACTTGAAAGTTCGACATTCACATTAAAATACTCACAAATTATTATCATGCAAGCTAAATATACACGATACGGAATCTACTCTGACCACATAGAATGAAGTCGCTGCCTCCTCTGCCTGAGATAATAAATGACAGTGACAAGGACAGTAATCCAGATCAGGCTCCCACAAAATGAGTGAATAGCGTTCTGCCCGCTTTACAGGGGCAGGGTGGTGAATGTGGTCAGGTCCCTCACTGGTGCTTGTAAGCCGGATGCCAGGGCAAGTGGTTTCCAAACCTCCCAGTGGGGTTCTCTGTCTACCGTCTGTCAAATCGAGCCTAAAAGCCACGTATCGGTTTATTTTGTGATGTTCCAAAACATTCAACAAGCAAATGTGGCTTGTTTACCGGACCTGCTTGTATTAAACAAATTTGAGCTGTAGCTGAAAGCATTTAGATGGATGAGCTTGTTTAGACAGACATTCTTGACTAGTAAATCCTGTTTTGCACATTAAAAAAAAAAAAAAAACCATGCTCATGCCTGAATTACTTAAGCTTTGTCATGATTACAAGTGGCAAGGGTATGCACTCACTTATGATTTTTAAAAATTGTGTGCTCATCAACCTCCTCAGGGCATAGGCACAAATGTGCATTTAACAGACAAATCCCTTTCCCGTGATGAAAATTTTAACCTGTTTTTGCCTCTTTGATGAGTCAAGCACAAGGGACCCAAAATAATCGGTAGAAGCAGGCTGGAAAAGGACAGAGCTAGCAGTAAGGGCTGCCTCTTTCACTTTGATTAATGCCCTTACTTGCTTACAGTCTCCTTCTGCAGTCAGTCTGAGCTCATTCTCTTTTCAGTCCTGTGGGTTAAAGTTAAATTGCATGACTTATGCAAAGTACATAATTCAAGTATGAACAAAGCTTGACTCTGTTTAAAAAAAACATAAAGTCAGGGCACTGAGTCCCCGAGGAGTCCTTGGTTTATAAACATTTGGATTGGTTTGCACATTTCTTTGCTCCATTCACTGCATTAAAAACTACAGCTGGTTTCCTTTTATACCTAATATAGATATTCAACATTTGTGGGTAAAATTTGTGATCGGGTTCGGCTACTATGATCTTGATTTTTTTTTTCCCTAATCTCGACTTTTAAAAATAAAATGTTTACCAGATGTAACATTTTTGTTTAAGTTCTTAGAATTTAAAAAGTTTAAACATTTTTATGAGGTTGGTTATTACATTTGTTTGTAGGATATTCATGGAAACAATATGGTGACTTAATTTATCAATGACTAAAAATGCCTTTGAATGATATTTTAGCCTAAAGTTTTAGGAAAGTCCAATGTTACTTTGAACATCTACATTTTGCCTAGATATCAGGGCAGGGACGTCTGCTTTCTACTTTGATCAGAGCTAAGTCTACAGTAGCTACCATTTATTGAAAACCTACTATGTACTCAATATTTTAGCTATATTATTTAATTCTAACCCAATAATCCTGCAAGGTGGGTATTAGATATCATCAACTTTAAGTGAGCAACTAACTGAGATTACCAGTCACACACAGCAGAGCTAGGATTCAAACTCAGTCCAGTTGATTCCAAAGTCTGGGTCTTACCACCAATCCTAAAAGGATAAAACCTCCTCCATCCACATTCTGTCCTGATGTATCGATAGGAATCTTCTGATGGTGCAGACTCCTGATAGAGGGGACCCCTACTCCCTGGAGCCAGGACTACCCCTGTTTAGATGAACCAGACTCAACTCTCCAAGCCCTGGGAATTGTGACACTTTGGACCGGCAGGTGGAAAAGAATAAGAGAAGAGGAATTAACTAGACCATGTTGGAAAGTTAAGGATAGAAAGCAGGATAATAGTTTTGGTCAGAGATCTGTCATAATTCGGAAATGTTTTATCAGGCGAAATAAGTGGAAAAGCTTACACATCCATCTGAGCAAACTACATCAGCTAATGAAGTCCAGTCTTTTCATGGTACAGATGAGGAAACTTGAGACTATGAGAGATCTAGATATTTGCCCAAGATCACACACTTAGTAAGTGAGTTTACCCATTTGCTGTATTAAAATTCTTCTACAAGCCTGCATTTGTGAATAAATTTGTTATCCAGTTGTTAGATTATTCTAATCTAAATTATCAAAGAGGGATTTCCCTGGTGGTCCAGTGGTTAAGAGTCTGAGCTACTATTTCAGGGGGCACGGGTTTGATACCTGGTCGGGGAACTAAGATCCTACATGCCGTGCGGCCAAAAAATAAACAAACAAACAAACAAATAAATAATCAAAGAAAACTCTGTATAACAATAAAAAAAATGGCCATGAAGAAACCGGGGGCGGGATGGGAATAAACACGCAGACCTAATAGAGAATGGACTTGAGCACACGGGGAGGGGGAAGGGTAAGCTGGGACAAAGTGAGAGAGTGGCATGGACATATATACACTACCAAACGTAAAATCGATAGCTAGCGGGAAGCAGCCACATGGCACAGGGAGATCAGCTGGGTGCTTTGTGGCCACCTAGAGGGGTGAGATAGGGAGGGTGGGAGGGAGGGAGATACAAGAGGGAGGAGATATGGGGATATATGTGTATGTATAGCTGATTCACTTTGTTACAAAGCAGAAACTAACACACCATTGTAAAGCAATTATACTCCAATAAAGATGTTAAAAAAATAAATTTAAAAAAAAGAAGACTGACCTGGTTTCTACTCACAAATAGTATTTCTGTCCTGAACAGACAACTTAAGTCCGTATGATGAGTTCCTTCCCCAACATATTTTAAAAATGGACTTTTGAAAAGCCTAACTTTTGAGTAAGAGATTTTCCAAGCTTAGTGTTTCAAATGCATCATTTTAATGGTTGCCTCTCTATGTGAACATCTGTACATTCTGCCCCCATTTAAGATCCCTTCCAGCTCTGAAGGTTTGTGATTCTAAAAAATCCAGCTCCGCTTGCTTGCTTTCTAGGTTGGTTAGGCCAAGAGCTGAACTCCAAGTCTCCTGTCTCCTGGCTAGGTGACCAGATGACTGTCTCACTCATTGGCAGTAATTTTAAATGCCAGCCAGATGGTTTGCAAAGGGGGCTTTCAAATCAACTCCATCAGCTCCACTCTGCTCGGAATATGAGAGGAGGATTATCTCTCTCGGTGGTCCTGAGGCAGTAGAACAAAGGCTTGGGTGAATGATCATGCGTGAGGAGTTTGAGCTCCAGGAAGCCTGCTCCAATTCTTAGACATGAGGTTTCTCACTTCCATCCATTAGCACTTGTGTAAGACGAGGGCAAGGAGTACACACTTGACGGCAAGGACTGGGCGGCAAGCCTTGGGGACCAAACTGAGGTTACCCTCGAGGAAAGAGTTGGAGGGAGAAGGGAAATGTGAACCATGTGGTTTCCAACCGAGAAAAAGTGGTATGTGACTTAGGGTTGCCAGGGAGACTGTGGTGGACAACATCCCACCCCAAGCTAATTCAGCTCAGACTCTCCCATGGGAACATCCTCAGCATGGCTCACCACCATTTTCGATGTCACTACCTCAGCTTTAGCAGCAGAATAGTCCCTGCTTTCATTTTGCAGTGCATTGGAAATGTGGCACTAATAAAGACCTTGCGTGCCCATGGAGATCAAGAGCATTCCCTAGTCACAAGTTCATTTGCAGCCATCACTGTTTGCCACTCCCCAGATGGAGAGCAAATGAAACAGCAGGGTCTTCTAGATCCTGAATTGGCAAAAGACATTCAGCAAGAAGGCTGAGTTTCTTCTTTCTAGAGAGATTAGCAGGCAACTAGGTTGAAGCGGGAAGGTGGTGACGTAAATGAAAGTGGAAAAGGAAGAATTCTTACAGATGGGTAAAATCTACCCCATGTGAGAACATAATCCTCTCCTCATATCTTTCTTCATCCTGGGCAGCAAATATTCCAAGACAACCTGGGAACAAATTCATTTGCTTTCTCTTCTCTCAGATGGATGAATTTGTAGTTCGGAAAGGTCACAACCATGAACCTCTTCTCACCAGAGCAGCCTAACAAACCTCAGTGAATCTTCACTTCCTTTGGACTAAAGATAAAAGCACAATATGTTTTTGTTGTGTTGAATTACCTGCCCTTACTCACGTCTCTGGCTGGCATCCTGTGAGATCTCTGTATCTCCCACAGCACCTAGAGCATTGCCAGGTGCAATGGAGCGGCTTATATGGGTAGGATCTTGATTAACCAACACCAGATTAGGGGTCCTTTCTCTGCTCCCACCACTACCAGTGGAATCTTCAGCTTTGTCCTTTGAAACCACTTCCTAAAATTAGAGAACTTGTTCCATGAGTTAAGGAACGGATCTGGAGACTAAAAATACCTATGGAAGTCTTTCAAGTTCTTAATCACTTGTTTACCAAGTCGGGGGGTGGGGTGGGGGGACAAGTTGTCTGGCAAGCAGACCACAGGCTTTGTTTACATCTGTCCCTCCTAGAACAGGGAAAGGGGACACAGAAATAAGGGTGGCTTGACGACCACACCACTGCCTCCAAAATGTGCCTCAACATTTCCTTGGGCTCTCAATGGCATAGCCCATTTCACAGAATTATAGGATAGGCAAGGCACTTCAGATGATGTCATCTGAACCCCTTCTTTCTTTTTCTTTTTAAAAATAAATTTCATTTATTTTTGGCCGCATTGGGTCTTCATTGCTGCGCGCAGGCTTCCTCTAGTTGCGGTGAGCGGGGGCTACTCTTCGTTGCGGTGCGCGGGCTTCTCATTGCGGTGGCTTCTCTTGTTGCACAGCACGGGCTCTAGGCGCGTGGGCTTCAGTAGTTGTGGCTCGCAGGCTCTAGAGCACAGGCTCAGTGGTTGTGGCTCACGGGCTTAGCTGCTCCACGGCATGTGGGATCTTCTTCCCGGACCAGGGCTCGAACCCGTGTCCCCTGCATTGGCAGGCGGATTCTTAACCACTGCGCCACCAGGGAAGCCCCTGAACCCTTTCTCTGAGGGAGGAGAAAATCAGATTCAAAGAGAGTGTGATATCTGAAGACCTCAGCAGCCAGGATAAAAGCCGTATTCCTTAATTACTAGTATTCTGCTCTTTGTAATTCAACACACTGGCTCAATTAAAAAAAAAAAATCCACTTTTCACCTAAATAGGTGCCTGACAAATGGTTATAGAATAAGTGAACTAATGAATAGATTCCAGTATAGAGGGTTTATAACTTCTTTTCCAGTTCCTCTCAGAAGAAAATGTTATAGAATACTTAATTTTTTTAAAGCTCAGCTAAATATAATTTTTAGCGAAATAGTAAATATTAGGCAAAATATCACCTGGGACCAAGTGTTTTTTGAGAAGTGTCAGAGGTGACAGGCTTGATTGCTATATTAAGTCAATCAGATTAAGTTCAGCCAGCTGAAGTAGGCTTTTATCCTATTTGGTTTGCAAAGAAAAATCTCATGAGTTAGCATAAGCAGCTAAAAATAAGTTGCAGGTTTCATTTTCTGTTGTTCAGTATGGTTTTGAAACCAGAAGGTGCAAAACTAGGAGATTTACCAACGCCCACTGAAGATCAACAATTCGAATAGTCCCCTTTCTGGCACAGCAGCCTGATTACAGCTCACAGCCAGGCCTAAGACACATACACCTATGTCCCTCTCACCATGGTCTCTTGAGATGGCTGCCCCTAATGAAGAAGGCATGGCAGGAAATTAGGAACTGAGGCCAGTCCTGGGGGACAGTGGCTTGTGTGTGTGTGTCTTGTCATATCCGGACAGGATGCCACATAGACATCAGCCCCATACGCACAGCCTCAATCTTAGGTGGTGCTGGGGACCCCTCCACAAAACAAGGGAATAAATAATGCTAGAATTTCACTAAGATGAGGCCCTGAAGGTAGTGAGCACAGCGGGTACCCCTCGACCTAAATGCCCAGGGCCTTGTGCAATACCATACTGAAAACCCAGGGGGCTCAAGATAAGTTTAATTTCAAAACTGTCTTCCCAGGGCCGAGTCTGGCAAAAAGGTGTTTGACAGAGGCATAAATGCTTCAAAGGGAAGGCAATCGTCTCACATTGGAGCGTTCAGCTGCGGCACGGGGCCTGGAGAGAGCAGAGCTGGTGAGAGAAAGCCCTCAGCGGAATGAGATTGAGAGGGGGCAGAGAAGGGTTAATCTCCTTCCATTAGAGGAGGGGCCATTTGGTGAAGGTGAAGAGAATAATTGGTATGAAGAGCAGGGAAGACAAAGAGCCATTCCAGAAAAGAAATTACCGTGCAAGGGTGAGAATGATGATTTGTCCTAGATTTTTCACCGTGAGACCATTTCTTAGATCTGAGTCTTTGAAGTTACAGTCTCAGGGTGGAGGAGGGGAGAATATTCACACTCAGTGCTGGAAGACGAGCTGTGATTGGGTCTGAGATGGGCTGACTCTGTTTAACTCTGAGAAGCAGAGGGTGAGGCCAAAGCCACCAGGATGCCGCCGTAGACGCCTAACCATAAATTAGAAAGCGGCAAAATAAACAATAGGAGTTGCTCATGAAAGAGAAGCCAGTGGAGTGGCTGAATCCCCCTTCCTTGGGGTGAGGAACAACCTCCCCCTTTTTTTAAACCTAAACTAAAACTTTTTAAAAGTTCCTTTTAATAATTTTTGGGGAAAG
>NW_006771578.1:3712441-3722686 GCF_000442215.2 Lipotes vexillifer
GAAAGAGTTTAAGATTCATGAGAAGCTGCAAAAATAGTACAGTAACTGTATGATGTCATCTGTCTTCCCAGAATGGTATTATCTTATACTACTGTAGTACATTCTCTAAACCAAGAAAGTAATATTGGCACAACACAGTTAACTCAGGTACAGACTACTGCTTCAGATTTCACCGGTTTTTACATGCATTCTGTGTGTGTGTGTGTCTGTGTGTCAAGAGCTCTATGAAATTTTATCACATGTGGAGATTAGAGAAGCCATCAACACAATCAAGATACAAAACTATTCTATCACCACAGAGAAACTCCTGTGCTACCCCACCATAGTCACACCTTCCACCAACCCTAACCCCTGGCACTGATCTGTTCTCCAACACTGTAATTTTGTCCCTTTAAGAATGTTATGTAAGTGCAATCATGCAGTCTGTAACCCTTTGGAACTGGCTTTATTTCACCCAGCAGAATGCCCTTATGATCCATTCATGTTGGATGGGAAGATGTGCCTTTTTACTGCTGAATAGCAATCCATGGTATGGAGGTACCACAGTTTGTTATCCACTGAAGGACACTTGGTAGGTGTCCAGTTTTAAGCTATAACAAATAAAACTGCTGTGAATATTCATGTACAGGTTTTTGTGTGAACCTAAGTTTTCATTTCTCCTCTGTAAATACCCAGGAGTGGGAATGTATGGTAAGTGTATGTGTAACTTTATTAAAAACTATCAAACTGTTTTCCAGAGTGGCTGAACCATTTATACTCCCACCAGCAGTGTATGTGCAATCCGGTTTCTCTACATCCTCGCCAGCATTTGGTAACATCAGTATGTTTTATTTTAGCCATCCTGACAGATGCACAGGGGCTCCTTTTGATGGTCTCCAGTCAAGATGGTAGTCAAGTGTGGGGCCTTCAGGGCTTGAATGGCATGGCTTCAGATCTCTCTCACTGTTCCAGCTTTCCTAATACTTGTCTACACAGCAATGTGGGCTGTCTGGCATTTCGATGATGGAAAATGGGGCTCTTGATATGGGGTGAGGTTTCAGGTTTGTCTGGTTCCTCTTGACGGCAGTAGTGGGACATTGCCATCTGGGAATGCTGGGCTTCTTTGAGGCAGTACCTCTTGGCCCAGCAGGCAGACTTGAGATCAGTGATACTCGCTCCCATGGGGTAATATGAAGGCCATGATATGACGGTCAAGGGGCAGTGATGGACTTTGCCTGGGCTGGCGTCCTCCTGCAGCTTTGGCCAGAGACTGTATAAGTGCTTTTTATTCCTAAAGTTGGTAACTTATTAGCAGGATGTGTGTTTGTTCCGGCGGGGGTGGGGGTGGGGGACATGGAATCAGCACAGACAGGTAAGGATGGGACCACCAGTGGCACCTGTCAGATGTCACAGGCCACACCGAACACTTCTTGCCCTTGGACCTCCTGCTCTGTTGACCACTCAAGACTCTCCAGCAGCATGTGGAAACTTTGTCTGGATGTCATGGAACTCTGACTTCCACCTCCTGGGAGTTAGATCTGGAGGCACTGCTGTCACCACCCCGTGGATCTTCCTAGCCTAGGGATCCAGGTCCTGCCAGCAATTAGAATTCCATGTGCATAGCAGAAGGTGTCTCAGCCAAGGAAGTTGTTCAGGACACCAGGGAAATGGGCTTTGTAAAGGGCCAACCTTATAGTGATGACTCGAGTTGGCCCAGCTATGTCTGGAAAGTCACCTTCTATCTGCTGTACCCCTGATTCAAGGGAGGCTGTGGACCTTCCCAGGATCCATACCCATCATGACCTTGGCTCCAGAGGTTTGGACCAGGAGGCCAAGAATCAGGAGGACAGTGATCCTGCATGGGGACAGCCAAGAGATAATGGGGATGATGCACAGAAGCAGGGAAGCTCTGTGATCCTAGGCAAATTCCTTCATGCTTCTGTGTGCAGGATGGGTGCAGCGAACGAAGGTGCTCCTTTGGCTTTTGCTTCTTGTGCTTTATCTGGTGCATTCACAGGACATGGACGTGAACTTGGGCATGGAGGAACCTAAATGGTGATATATAGAACCTGACCATGAACTGGGGACTGTTGGGGGCCGAGCAGTTTGTGGAGGCTGAACCCAAAAGTCAAATGATACGACTGGCCCTCCAGAAGTTGAGGTAGTATTGATAAAATGAGTGGAAGGGCAGCCAGATACTCTCAGGTGACCAGTGGGTGTGGTCTGATGGCTCTGAGCAGAGTTATACAGACAGGATGGATAGTTACACTTCCTCTTAGGAGGTGGTGAGAATTTTCAAATTTGGTTGTTGTTTGTTCACTATGTTCTCTGGTGTAACAGAGAATTTTCCAAGTTTCCATTCTTGGGTACCTCTTCTGTGGCCCATTGTCCTCGTTCAGCCAGGTGCCCCTACTTATCTGCTGTCAGAAGGCAGCCCAGCCCACAGCACCTTTCGGATATAATGAGGCAGGCGCATACTGGGGCAGTACCTTGCCCGACTGTGAAGTTGGGTAATGAGATTCCATCCTCCAGGCTGAACGCATGGCAGCTCCCCCAGCTCTGGCCTGGTCTTTTCAACTCACGCTGCTGCGACCTAACTTTTGCCACAGTATGAGTCTTGCCCTTGCCTGCCCCTGCTCTGTTCTCTTGGCTTTTGTTTCTGGACCCGACCTCATACTCAGCCCTCATGGTCTGGATCCGTGTGGCTATCCTATGTCCTCCTTGGTCTAAGTGTTACCACCTCGGGGTTCAGGACCCAGAGTGGTCTCATGAGGTGACCCTTGCAGGGTCTGGGCTGCCCACACATGTCCTGAGGTATGCCCTGCCTATCAGAAGGCAGATAAAAATTCCCTGGTGGAAGCAGGTGCTCACTTCAGGAGTCAGTCTTCTCTCTGCGCCTTGTCTCTACTATTGTAACAGAGAAGAACAAACCTGACTCCATAGTGGATCTATTCCTTTAGCTCTAACCTTTGAGCTCTGTGGCCTGTGCTTAGTCATGCTGGCTCTGCACCTTTTGTAAAACAATGTTGCCGATAGCCTGAAATATACATGACAGCCCATTCTCAAGGCTCTGACCTTTAAAGGTATAACACTTCTCCATTCACATAGAGATAAAAAGTTGCAGAACAGAGAATAACATTTGTCTTGTTGGAGGTTTATGGGAACATTGTGACCAGACCTACGTGGACAGCTGCAGGACCAAAGGATTCCGGCACCAAGAAGTTTGCAACAACTAGCCACACCTCCTCCCCTTTTAGTATAAAATATGCCTGAATTCTAACGCTGGTAGGCTGGTTGTTTGGGACACTAGTCTACCATCTTCTCAGTCTGCTGGCTTTCTGAATAAAGTCACTATCCCTTTGCCCCAACACCTCGTCTCTTGATTTATTGGCCTGTCGTGTGGCGAGCTACTGCTACTACTACTGAGCTTGGACTTGGTAACACTACCCAGAGGTTGGGTGGATCTGGGCCCTTTGTTTATTCAAGTTCTACCTTTGCCACTAAATCTTTGGGTAACAACCCTAAGTGAGTAAATTAACCATTCTGGGGCTCAGTTACCTCATATTTATGGTAAGTTTTCCTAACTCCCTAGTTGATGATCTTTCAACTATACCAAACCACGATTAAGGAGAAATTAAAATTCAGAAGCCAAAAAGAGCCTTTAAGTTAAATTCTGGTTTAGATATATTAGCTTAGGTAGGGTTAACTATTTTCTGTCTAATAAGTGTTGCTGAAAATGAATGTTTATTGAATTGAATGCAGCATTAACAATAATTCTCAGGCCTTAATGTGCATAAGGATTGGGAGGGTATATTAAAATGCATATTCCTAGGCTGCCTCCTCAGAGCTTTTGATGCCACTGGGGCCTAGGAGTATGCATTTTAATATAAGAAACTGAAGGGGGCTTAGGTTTTGAAATAGACATTGGTAATTTTTTAGAGGCTAATTTACCAATATGCATTAGGAACTTTAAAAATAGGTCGTTTGGGCTTCCCTGGTGGCACAGCGGTTGAGAGTCCGCCTGCCGATGCAGGGGACACGGGTTTGTGCCCCGGTCCGGGAAGATCCCACATGCCCCGGGGCGGCTGGGCCCGTGAGCCATGGCCGCTGAGCCTGCGCGTCCAGAGCCTGTGCTCCGCAACGGGAGAGGCCACAACAGTGAGAGGCCCGCGTACCGCACACACACACAAAAAAAATAGGTCGTTTGACCTACTGATTCAATTCTAGGAATTTTGCCTAAGGTGTCCACCAAGATTTATCTACAAGAATGTTTTTGCGTTTATAATAGCAGAACACTAGAGGCAATAAAAATGTACATAAAAAAAGAATGGATAAATTAAGATATATCCATGCAATGGAAACACAGCCATTAAAAATCAAATTTCCAGGCTTCCCTGGTGGCGCAGTGGTTGAGAGTCCACCTGCTGATGCAGGGGACACGGGTTCGTGCCCCCGTCCGGGAAGATCCCACATGCCGCGGAGCGGCTGGGTCCGTGAGCCATGGCCGCTGAGCCTGCGCGTCCGGAGCCTGTGCTCCGCAACGGGAGAGGCCACAACAGTGAGAGGCCCGCGCACGGCAAAAAAAAAAGAAAAATCAAATTTTCAAAATCATTTAGTGACTTGAAAAAATGTTTACAACATAACGTTAAGTGGGATGAAAAAAAGCATATAAAATACCATTTCAGTAATGTTTAAAAGAAGAAAAGAATATATATGAAAAATTGAAAAGAAATACATTGACATGTTAATATTGAATTGTTGCTTGGTTGTTGGATTACTAGAGATTGTTGGCTTCTTCTTGATATTTTTCTGTATTTTCCAGATTTAGATTTTGTATAGTGACTATGTTATGGGTCTTTTTACAAATTTTTTAAAAGTAAAGAAAAGGAATTTGCCTCATGTAGAGTGAAAAGAGAGGGAAGAGAGGCCTCTTAGGAGCCCAGCCCAGCTATGGCCTCGCTACTGCAAGAGGACTTGGAAGACAGATAGACTGAGTCCGGTGCTGGGGTGAATTTTAAGCTACATTCTCTTTTGCAAAGTACCTTGATATAGTTGATGACAAGGAATTTGGGTCAATGAGAAAGTCCTTTTCACTAGATAATACTTTCCTGCTGCATTTGAAGATAACAGACTATAGGAACTGGAATGTGGAAGGGAATTCAGTTTCCACAACATCTTTACTGCTCTTGGGTTGATCTCATGCTTGTTGCCTCTGTGTGTAATCCCCTGGCCCCTACCCAGAACACCAAGCAGAGAGACTGCACTCTGCTTAGGGGCTTCTGGACAGATGATGGGCTCTATTCCGGCTTGGGAGACGCCACCCAGGGCCAGTGCTTCTGTGGAGTGCTTTCAAAATCTCCTCTGGCCAATGCACTGGGAGCCCCATCGAATGCCAGGAAGCATCTTTTTTTTGGCAGACAGATGGCTCAAATCTACCCTCCCTCACAGATCTTAGTGAGTCCCAGGTCAAATGTCTCTGAATAAGATTAGAAGCTTCACAGTTAGGCCTCTGGCCTAGAGTCAAAGCTTTTCAAATGTCCTTGAAATTTTTACACCACATGCTTTGGCTAGTTAGGAAGTGGTGTGGGGACTTCCCTGGTGGCGCAGTGGTTAAGAATCCGAATCTGCCTGCCAGTGCAGGGCCATGGGTTTGGTCCCTGGTCTGGGAAGATCCCACATGCCACGGAGCAGCTAAGCCCGTGCGCCACAATTACTGAGACTGCACTCTAGAGCCTGTGAGCCACAGTTGCTGAGCCCGCGTGCCACAACTACTGAATCCCGCGCGCCTAGAGCCCATGCTCCACAACAAGAGAAGCCACCGCAATGAGAAGCCCACACACCGCAACAAAGAGTAGCCCCCTCTCACCGCGACTAGAGAAAGCCCGCATGCAGCAACGAAGACCCAACGCAGCCAAACATAAATAAATAATTTACATATATATATATATATATATATATATATATATAGGAAGTGGTGCTAAGGATTTCAGATGAAAGCCAATTTAGAGAGACCAAAAAATAAATAAATAAATAAAAATGATGATACTTACAATATTAATAGCAATATCAAAAGCCAAACCCCAATGCTGACCATAACTATGGTACTTGTTTTCATCAACATCTTGACTTGCCACACATTTTCCTAAGTTGCCCAAACCATTTCACATATATTACCTTACTTATTCTGACAGAATCTCAGTTTTACATTTTTTAAAAATACCATTTTGGAAGCGGGAGGAAGCTGTAAAGTTCTGATGAAAACCAGAGGCTTGAGTTAAAAACAAAACCCTGAAGTCTTCAGTGTGGTGTTTTCCAACTGCGTTCTTGACAAGAAGTCAGGGGATTTCAGCATGAGAAATTACGAAGCCCCATTACCGTGAATTCTTAGCTTTGGTGTCTGTGACGTGGCCTGATTGCAAAATCCTCCAAAGGGAGTAACAGGACATTCATAATGCTGACCCAGAGCAAGAGGGGAGCTTGTACTTCTGTGCCATGAAAAGTATAAAACCTCTGGGGTTAAAAATAACCAACTGGTCCAGGCACTGCCTACGTCAGCCAGTTGTGCCCAGACCACATCTGCGTATCACAAATCAACAGGGATTACCTAAGCTCCTAAAAGACTATGAGGCCCCAGATTTGAATTCTACACCTCATATGGAATTAAGAACGGGAAAAAAAATTTTTATATAGATAAAACTGAATCACTTTTCTATACATCAGAAACTAACCCAACACTGTAAATTAATTATACTTCAACAAAAAATTTGTTTAAATAAAATAAAATATAAAATTATAAGTTAAGGAAGCTCAGGTCTAACTTTCCCCATAATGTCTACTTTGACTTTTTTTGAAAATGTCAAAGATCAAACTATTTACAAAGTGTGTATTTGTTACCCCTGCCTTGCTGGTGGGTCCGTGGTGTCACCCAGTGTGCTGTACCAGTTCCCTGTGGAGGGTTCGTGTTGGCGGCAGTGAAATTTTGATTTAGCGGGCCGCACTCCTCTCTCTGCCATGCTAGGCAGCTAGACATTAAAAATCAGCAGGTTGTTTGTCAATTCCTGCATACTTAGTGCTTTGAGGAGTCATTATCACGTGGCAGTTGAAATTAACAAGCGATGACTAACGGGTATCCCTAGTGAATGGACCCTGACTCCTTTTTCCTCCTTGACCATGGCCTTTGGCCCTGCCCTTCCTGGCAGACTCCTTGAGGCTTGTACATATGCAGCAACAGATCGTCCCCACTTGGCTCCAGCTTTTGAAACCTGGTACTTGTTCTCAACTTACTCCTCGTGGCTGCTCCCTTGTTACAGGCACTGTACTCTCCCGTTCAAGCTGGTCTTATCTTTAGTTTACTCCGCTAGCCCAGCCAGCTCTCTCCGCTCAGTAGACACTTCTGGGACCCACCAAACCAAGAAAATGGACTTTCAAAGGTTGAAGCACTTTTGCAATAAGTAACTTGTTCTTCTATTCCACTCCTCCTTAGCCCACTCCAGATGTGAGGGGGCTGGGCAGAGGCGAGGCAGCAGTAATAGGAGATGAGGCCAGACGTTAGGCTGCATGAGAGCCTGAGAGCTGTGTTAAACCAACCAGTAGCTGGCCTTCCCGCACAATGGACAATGTATATTCTTCAGGGTGTGGGTGTGAGTGCCAGAAATGTCAAGTCCAGGGGTAAAATATAATCAGAAACCGGACTGTCTAGTCAGATATCGACAACAAAACTAGAGAAGTAGGTACCAGGCAGCTCAGGCAAGGACTGGAGTCCATTTTTATAGTGTGTGTGCTGTTGAAGTGAGCACATATAGTCTATTTTTATTGGAGGTCTTTATGATGCCTTGGGAACATCATAAAGGCACCACCATATGGTTTCTGATATTTACCAGTGAGGGGGATACTGCACTAAGACCAACAATGGTGAAAAGGCTACATAAAATATCAAATTAGTTCAGGGTTCTTCAGACAGGGCTTATAACCTTACCACTCATTTCAGTAAATGTTTTGCAACTTTTCCTGAAAAGAAAAAGCTAGAATTATATATCAAATCCTTTGGGGAGCATTAATCTCCCCAGCCAGAGCCATTTTAGTCTGCTTTTACATGTTTCTCTAATAACTTGATTTGAAGATCCCATCTTGTCAGGAATTCCCTCCACTACCTCCCAATATTAAAAAGTATGCCAAGATCTGGAGGAGGGTAGCTTCCCAACACCCCCAAGAGCAGACAGAACCATGAGGTAAAGAAACCATGAGCTTTCATAGTGACCACTGGTGGAACAGAATTCTGTTGGACAATTCGAACAACCATGACTAGACCCAGGACCAGGAAACTGAGCCAGAATGGTCCTAGACCAAGAGGACCTTGTGGGGGGGTAAGAAGGGGGAAGAATATCCTTCGTGGTTCACTGGCCACTGGTGGCCTGATGGTGCTCATGTAAATGCTTAGGGTCAGAATGGACCGAGGCATCTTGAAAAATCTCACCCACTGCCCCTTGCCCACTCTTTACCTAAGAGTGTCTGTTAGAGAATTCTAAATATCTGATCACTGTTTATTTCTCCCATTGCTTTATTCTGCTGTCCTATCCTTGAGCATCTCTAAGTTCCTTATTATGCTCTGCCAGAGAGGACTACCTCTTTTCTCCAGAAGTTCTCCTGAGCTGTCACTGGCAAGTGGCTGCTCCCCACCCCAGGGACTACATTTCCCAGACCTCTTTGCAGTCAGATGTGGTCATGTGACTGGCATTTTAGCCAGTAGACTATGAGTAGAAGTGTTGGGCACCACTTCTAGGCAGGGGCCATGAAAGTCTCCATGTGCACCTTTTCACATTCTTTTTGTCCTCCTCCACTGGGAAGTGGAAACAATCCCAGGTGACCTTGGAAACCACATACTGCAGAAGGTGGAGCCTCTCTCAACCCATGTCTCTGAATGAATGCATGAAAGAGAGTTGCCCCACTAACCTCTACTGTTACAAGACCAAGAAATAAACTTCTATTATGTTTGAGTCATTATTCATTTTTTGGTCTATTACAGCAATTAGCCAATCTTGACTATTCCTATTACCCTCTTTGATACAGCTGTTATCATTGTGTGCAAAAGTCCCTGTGCCTTCTCCCCTTTCCTTAAACCTTACTGCAAAGCAAAAGAATAGATTTAGTAAACTAAATTTAAGCAGCCATTAGGGACAAATGACACTCACCAAATTAATGGTCACAGCGTTCAACTCTTACAGCCAGAAGAAGAGTGGTTTAGCAGAGCCTCACTTCAAGACAACCTGATACATGAAAATAAAACAAAAAGTAAAATGTAAGACCTACAAAACAGATATATTGGTGTGCCATGGTTAGTTTCCAAAGGGTGTTTTCAGTTTATAAAGGAATCTGCCACTCTTTTTCAGTAAGCAACGAGCTTCCCTATTGCATTCATAACATAAGATACATTTTAAAATACCCTCCCACCCCATCCTTATAAAACTGAATTTATAAAGAACAATTCTCCTCTGCTAAGTAAGCTGTACAAAGACTAGATAATGACTCAGGAGATGACTTTGGAAGCCAGGAGAACTGGGCATGATTTCTACGTCTGTGTGCTCTGCAGTTCTTATGTACACGTTAAAACTTTTCTCTCGGGAATTTAACTCTCTTGGGTAGAAACTTCCACAGCTTGTAAAATTATAGGCTATGCAAAAACTTAAGATTTCTTTAGGTGAAATTAAAACAGACACCAAAGATACATTATAATCTGTCTTTGTGTTTAATATCACCCCAGATGCGATGGCACACGTAGGAATGAAAATAAGCTCTCTGTAAACAGGGCAGTGAGACAGTGGAGGTGTACACACCAGAACAACCACAGGCAACCAGAAACACGCTGGGTAAAGGCAGCTGGTTGTGGTCGTTTTCTTACCAGAGCTGCCATCTTTTAACAGGTTAGGTACGAAAATACCATTTGACGGCATAGGGCACGTATTTGCCTAGAACAGGGTTTACTTTTGTGTCTGATTACTTGGTATAAGATCCAGGAAGCAAATAGTTCAGAACTGAACAAACATTCTGGCCGTCCAAAACAGATCACTAGGGCAGAAGGAGGAAGAGGAAACAAAACAAGAGCAGTGATGGGGTGGAAGGCACGACGTGGGCCATTTTTCCCAGAATTCAGCCTTAGTGTGTGTGTGTGTGTGTGTGTACACAGATACACACACACATACACACACACATATATATGTGTGTGTGTGTGTATATATATATATATACTTTTTTTTTTTTTTTTTTCCTGAG